>NC_039253.1:3286738-3310820 GCF_003368295.1 Carassius auratus
TCGACTCTCCTGATGAAATGTTGTGCAAACATGTTCTTGGGAGGAGTGCATGCTTTAAACCTCAAGACTAAAAAAACCTCTAATTTACACAAGAAACAGTGAGTTTAAGACGACTATACTGAACACAAAGACAATTCTATGAAAGGTGTGAATGTGTCCTTCATGAGATATCAGTAATTAATTTCAGTAATACTACAGTAAAAACATTTGCAGCAATACCCAGTAAAGGTCATGTTATTATTATATACATATATATTTGCTGTACACACACACACACACACACACACACACAATCTCTAAATGGTTTGGGATCAGTAAGACTTGTTTTTTTAAAAAAAGGCTGCGTTTTTTTTTTTTAACAAAAATACAGAAAAAACAGTAATCTTCCAAAATAATATTACAATATAAAATAATTGTTTCTATTTTAATATACTTTAAAATATAATTTATTTCTATGATGCAAAGCTGAATTTCCATCAGCCATTACTCCAGTCTTCAGTGTCACATGATCCTTCAGAAATCCTTCTAATATGCTGATTTATTATCCGTGCTGGAAACTGTTGTGGTGCTTCCTATTTTTTTTTGGAACCTGTGATACTTTTTCAGGGTTTTTTGATGAATAAAAAGTTAAAAAGAAGAGCATTTATTTAAAATAGAAATATTTTCTAACAATAAAAATTTCATTTCAAAACATAAACATTTCAATAAACAATCATTTTTTATTATTTCTTTTTTTAAAGGTATTCAAACTTTTTAGCAAGGATGTGTTAAATTGATAAGATTTATATTTAGAATAAATGCTGTTAACTTTTTATTCATCAAATAATCCTGAAAACGTATCCCAGTTTACAAAAATTGGAACTGTTGCCAACATTGCTAATTCTAATAATTAATCAGCATATCAGAATGATTTCTGAAGGATCATGTGACACTGAAGACTGGAGTAATGATGCTGATTCATAATATTCAGCTTTGCATCACTAAATATATATAATTATTATATTATTTGAATATATGTAAATATAAAAAATAGATAATTCTCACTAAACCATGGCATTTACAGTTCATATTTTGCTCAATAAATTAAATAAAATGTAAAAAAAAAAAAATCACATTATAAATCAGTGATTATTCTCTCTAGTAATTCTTATTACTGTAATTAATGGCTTTTTATTTTATTACAGTAAAGTTACCATTACAACAGTTTACCTCGTCTTACTCAAATGTTTTGTTAAAATATTTTTTTTTGACCATAACAGTAATAATAAACAGATTTTTACATTATGTTAATGATAATTTCAAGAAAAAGTGCTTAGTTGTCGTGCAAATAGTGATAAAAATGCATAATGCCCTTAAAATAGAAAAATAGATTTTTGTGAAAAATATGACCCAGACACATTCTACAAGGCTTTCAGCACAAAGCACTTCACTTTAGAAATGATCAGTGTCATCCAACGTCTAGACCAACTGGCAACAGCACTGTACTGAACCCGAATGAACAAAATCAGATTACAATCAACTAGTCATTGAGTGAAAGCCAAAGCCAAAGCTCACAACACAGCACTGCTCCCTAAAGAGAAGACAGGAACAAGAGACCAACACAGTCACCATTTATGGTAAAGGCACCCTCATCAAAGTTGTATCATCGTATGTTAGTGTTTAGGATCAGAGAGGTCTAGTCCCTCGTCCCCCCGCTTTCTCCATCTCTCAACATAAGGAAAACATTAACCCATATCCGGCCCCTTAACTCAGATTTTTGAGAATTAGCAGGCAGGCGTAAAATGACACGGTTGCTAGCATAGACGGGGAACCACCCTGCTCTCAGGCCGCTTGTCATGTGACCAGAACACATCAGGTCAAAAACCACAAGCAGAAAAAGACAGCAGAAAATGCTAATAACTCATAATCGGTCTTCCCTTCTCTACACATCAAGAGAGTCAGCACAAATCACTCGATTACGATTGCATAACAAGTTCACTTTTGAATAACACTTCCATTTATGGGCAGAAGGGAAAGTTTTAAGAAGTCAAAGCGAAGCTTGTCATGAGCAAACGGTAAGGGTGGGGTTACACACAGTCTGCAGATCAACAGGCATCCTGTGAGTCAATCATGCCACGAAAAAAACCAACACATTCGGAGTTAATAATAAACAAATGGAAGAGAAGAATCATGATATGAAAGCCGTTTGTGAAGTCTCCACTTCATTGAAAGCACAAGGGAAAGTACAAACGGAAAAAGTCTCACCTTATAAACTCCTGCCTCCTCTGAGAGTCCTGATCAGTGCCGGCGGCTCACGGCTGATAGAGAAAGAAACCAGGACCGCGGTAGTGGAGAGAGGGAGAGACAGAGAGAGAGAGAGGGGAGCAACAGAGAAGGAGAAGTGGAAGGAAAAGACAGAGGATAAGTGTGTGTGTTAGAGATACGACTGGTACGGCTGTCCTCCCGGTCCCTCCCTCCCTGACTCACTCTGTGGATGAATAACTGGCTCTGAGACAGCAAACTGGAAGAGAGAGACTGAAAATGGGAGCGGGACAGAGAGCGAGCGAGATCGAGAGAGAGAGAGAGAGAGAGAGAGAGAGAGAGCTAACTTTTAACCTACGGTTCAACAGCTGTAGTCCGTAGTCCCCATCTCTTTTGCTCGCTAAGACTGCATTGATTTGATTCAAAAATACAGTTAATTCGTACAATTTGAAATACATTTTAAAATAGAAAAGTGTTTTTTCATTTATTCTTGTGATGAAAAGCAGCTATTCCATCAGTCTTGTGTCGCAGGATCTTCCAGAAATCAGAAACATTTCTTACGTTGAAGAGAAGTCAGCTGCTCAATCTCTTTTTGTGGAAACTGATACTTTTTTTTCCTGAATTCTTTAACCTGTTAACTGTCACCCCGCCTACGTTTACTTCACTATATTACAATTAAATCCTAATCTAATCATGACAAACTATATATCGTTGAAAAGGTTTAAGACTACTAAATAGATATTTTGCCAATCTTTTTTGTAAAAAATTATGTAGGAAAAGAAATGGATTAATTTATGGCAAGTGTGCACCTCAAAAACCAACATCATAACAGGAGTTAAAAAAGAAAAAAGTCTTCTTTGTTGCCTTTTTCTCTCTCACACTTTAGAAATCACTGAAAACTTAAAATCTCAAAATTCATCCTTTGAAACTCATTTTAAAATCAAACATTGCATTACCATGAAAATGGTACATCGAAATCATCTTACAAAATGTTTTCAGTCATGAAGGTTTGGATCATGCACTTTCATGTTCAAGATTTTTTTTCTACCAATGTAAAAGTCTTTAGCGCCACGTTTGATTAATGTAATGTGTCCTAGCTAAATAAAATTATTAATTACTTTAAAAATAAATAAATAAATACATCTTACTGTCCCCAACCATTTCAGTAGGTTTTCAATACCGATACACACACACACACACACACACACACACAAATCACAAATATATATTACTATACTTCTATAATGCAGAGCATGACATTTATTTTTAATGCATATATTTAGCAAAATATTTTTTTATATGAATCAAAATTAAAAAAAAAACTAAATGATATGTTACTGCGTTTCACCTTTTTAGGGAAGAATATTTATCTTTATCATTACTAACTAGCAAATATCAGTAGTGTCAGAAGCTTTTCTTTTGAGATGTACAGAAATATTTTGTACCATTATGGATGTCTTTACTGTCTCTGAATGTATATGAGCAAACTGCTTTTCATAAGATGCACATTTTTTATCACTAATCAATATTAGTCTTTTCATCTACTAGTCTTTTAAGTGATTTAAAAATGGATTAATACAAATAATAGCAAAAAATAGTCTAGACATGTTTATTTCAAGTAAACACAAGAAAATGCATTTAATATTTATATTCATATGGATTCATATAGCAATGTATTAGTAATTAAAACAAAAGTAGCTTTTTCCCTAAACATTTTAAAAGATGAAAATACAATGCATGCAGACACCGTGAACAATTTTGAGTGATGATCCAAACAAATACTTGAATCAGACAGTTTGAACTGACTCACACTAATTCATTTAACATACACACTGATTTTACTACTGATGTTTTTAAGGGAGTTCACACTCAATTCATTTTCAATGTGAGTTGCAAGAGACCACAACTACTCACAAAACATGGCGAATCAAATAATCACGATATTACCAATAATATCACCCTGAATGTACAGTATACTGTGTTTATTGTAGTACTGAAAACCGAAGTACCCCCCACCCCACCCCAGCCCGTGCCTATAATATTATTCACAAGCCGAGGCGAGAAATCAGTGCGACTCTGTAATGATGAAGAGGGCTTTTGTTGCACACCACCCGCTCGAACCAGCAGGACAACAGAGAAACACAGCCTGCAACACAAAGCCAGCATCTATAAAATCACTAACTCCCCATAAATAAAAAACCTCTTCAAGACCAACAAGTTCACGGCCCTCAGTAACCATACATGGATCATTATTTAAAAAAACACCTTGTGTTCGCTTTGCATAACCTAAATCTAAAAGCTAAGCTTTCATGTTCATGCTAATAAAATGAACTATGTCCAGTCTGAAAAGAAATCTGCATAAACATATGCAGGATGATTTGGACAGACCGTTGTAAAATGCCCACGTACCTCTTTTAGTTACATAAACAGGCTGAATACTCCATTTAATATAAGCAAAGCTGTGTGGAGATGCATGATTGGGGGGCTACATTCATTGTAGAGGGTGTGTTCAAAACCAAAGGTTTTTAAATATCTTAGCCTTAATCTTGAATATGCAACATCAAATACAGATCCAGACTTCATTACAGTACATTCTGTTGGCATGGCACATTCAACGCTGAGCCTATAGCTTAATGAACTGCTGCAATAAATCACAATAAATATGCTTCGTAAATGATTTTTTTAAATGCATAAACATTGCTATCTATTTGCTTTTCACACTAAATAAAACGCATCAGGTCTGAATCTGAATAGCCTCAAGGTCTCTGCACACCAAGTCCGAAATTTTCGTATGCTTTTTCTTTGTATTCATCCTCCTTTCCTATCAAAATGCTTGCTACAGATGCGAAAATGCAAAAAATGAACCTGATCCAAAAAATGTTGATACAAAGATCACGCTTTTTTTTCGTTAAATAATAATTTTTACATGGATTTTTTTTTTATTATCAAAACTTTAAAATGAAAACTTATTAAAACTTCAACCATATGATAATCACCATTAATAATAGTAAAACAAAACACATTTTTAACTTGATAAAAAAAAAGTTTAAAACAAAATCTATTAAACAAATATTTGGCTAAAACAAAAAGTGTTTAACACCAAATACGAAGTTAAAAAATATTTTACAATTATAACAATATATTTTACAATGACTGGATGTTAATACTCAAATAAAATGTGTTTAATGCTTACCTTAAACTTAATGTTTGCACCAATAAAAAAATAATAGAAATAATTAGTTAATTAACAAATAATAAACAGGTACAAATTTTCTACACAGTAAAAATGCAGCTCCAAAAATAAATAAATAAATTAAAATGAAATGAAAACCAGTGACCAGTCAGGTCTTCATCATGTCCAACGGCACTAAGTCTATCCATATTCAGACCTGATCTGTTTTATGAAGTGTGAACAGAAAATACAAAGAAACATTCATGCACTTCTTTTTCATGTTTTTATCAAGTCATGCATTTTTGATATCATCAACCTCATGACATAATGGTTAAGAATGAAATGTCAGCAGCTATTTTCCTAGATCTACAATAAAATCACACTCCATATGTCACACGGCACACAGTGATGGTGGTGAGAGCCACTCAAAATGACGTGATATTCAACTTTCACAGTCACCAATACTATAGAAACCAATGCAGCTACACACCAGAGAGTAAACACACTGATCTGACATGATGACTAACAATGTGAACATGAGCCTTAAGAAAGAACAGAGCAGAAGTATCTCAGGATTTCCACATGTCATCTAATTTGACCAAAAACAAACTTGTGATTCACTGCAGAAAACTTTACACAAGACCACACCAAACATGAAAATCGGTGAGAATTTAAGACGAAATATTCAGGTTTGGATTGGCTGGAGGGTAAGCATTAACAGCTTCAACAAACTTTAGGGGATGCTCTACAGACAGTTTTTTAGGAAATCAATAAGGTTTTACTCATTAGCAGATGCACAAAGACTCCTCACATGATTGTTTTTCTTTCCGGGTGACCACAGCTAAAATAGACACAACGGCTCTGCAGAACTAGAGGACTGCTGGATGTCAAGTCAAGTCGGTGAAAGCTGAGATGCCTGAGGAGATGCGCTCTCAGACTTTGAGACAAGTTCACCAGTACAATTCAATTACTTAGAGACTCATTGTAAACAGGAGATCAGTGTCTCAGGCTGATCAAGCCTGTTGGACTGCTCAATGAACCCCCTTAATGATGATTAGTGTGTGTGTAACAAAGTATTGCTGGACAATGTCAATTATTTTTATATAAAATAAATTAATTAGAGATGCTTTTGATTATTAATATTTAATGAAACGATTCAAATGGAGTCCAGAAAAATGAATGGAAAGCAGAATAAATAAAAAAAACATCATAGCGTCTTAAAAATTTAATTTTTGTTAAACTTTTAATAAACTGCTGTTTAATATTGAAAGTTTCATGATTTCTGTTAATTAGGCATGCTTTTGATGAATCAAATTGAATTTAACCATTAAAATGAAGTACAGAAAAATTCAATTTGGAAAAATGGAATCCAGAAAAATAAAAAAATAAAAAATATATATAGAATAATAATTTGTGAATAATCATATAACCAATTGAAAAAATTAACTGTAGTCTGATGAGCATTAAAAAAAATGAATATAATGCAATTACAAGTACTTAATTTTTGTAATCCAGCTACATAATCCATAATCAATTGTAATCTGTTACATAAAATAACACTATAAAAATAACAATCTGTTACATAAAACTTAAACATTTTTGAACTTCATAAGAACCCTGATATTTTTTATCTCAGTTTCCAGAAAAATATTAATAATAATAACTGATAATAATAATAATAACAAAAAACAAAAAAATGTTTCTTGAGCAACAACTCAGCACAAAATGATTTCTGTATTTGACACTGAAGACTGGAGTGATAACTAAAAACTAAAAAGATTTGCATTACATTAATACATTTTTATAAATATTCAAATAGAAAGATTATTTTAATTTGTAAATGTTCATAGTATCAAATAAATGAAGCCTTAGTGAGCATGAGACATTCAAAAACATTAAAAAAAATAACTATAATGCCAGGATAAATTAAATTCTTCAAAACTATTGAATGGAATTCTACGGAAATTTGAAATTAAATTCTACATCTAAAACCCAGATAACAAGAAGTTACTCGGTTTCATTTTTTTGAACAAAACAATTCATAAAATTACTATCAGACATTTGATCTGAAGAGGAACAAGACAGGACAGCTTTCCGTCAAAGACGTGAATCAGTAATGACACAGAGTCAAGGAAATGACTCTCATTCCAGCCAGTCAAGACCAAAAACTTAACAGGTTTGACAGAAATTGCATGTCTCCTGTTACTACTGCTATTGCGTTTGTATTATTACTGCTTGTAAATGACAAGTCGCATCGGTAAATTCCTTTCACTGCTCAACTAGGCTTTGGAGAGAAACTCTGACCCCCTTTTTTTCTTTTCTAAACAAAAAGACTAACTGTACTCATGATAATCTGGGACTATCCCATTACAAATGCTCTCTGTGTAGGTGTTAAGAGATCTGTTGAGGTAAGGGTGTGGTTATGAGTGAACTTCAAACAAGAAGCTGCGTTCACCCGAGGAGCAACTTAGCAACAAAACAGTTGCTTTCCGTTAGGATCAGTATTGTATGCTGACAAAACAGAAGTCACCATTATTTTCCACTTTATTAGAGATTATTTCTATAGCACAAGTAAGGAATGAGGTTTTCAATCACAATACACAACATGCGCCAAACATCTTCCAGAACTTCAGATGAGAAGCCCTTATAAACTGTTGCCAAAAAAAAAAAAAATGAAAAAAATAAAAAGAGTCCCTGCAATTTACCAATGGTTTAACATTTGAAAAATGAAGACAGCCATGAAAAAAACTGTATTGTAATTTTACAGTTGTAGATTAAAAAGGATCTTTCTTAAATACCCGATTTTATTTTTTCAATTAAATATTACAATAGCACTAACTATTTATAACACAATGACTATTTATTTATTATACAAACAAGCGCAGCAAACCTGGAAATACAAATTTTAAATCACAATATATTTCATTATTTCATCAAATCATTTTCATTTTTAACAATTACATTTATTTCTCAAATAATATACCCCTAGATAGACCTAAACCTTAACAATCACTGCACAGACTTACAATTAAAAACTCAGTTAAAACAGAGCTGTTTCTGGTCATTAAATGAAAAAAATAAATGAGCAATACTTTTAACCAAACAAGAAATAATAAATTTTCAATTATGCAAAAGTAAGCCTACTTTATTATATTTATCAAAAATATAATTAAAAAAATTCAACATGCTTTATTAAAGCACTCACATTAGCCAAACATAATTTCCTTAATATTTAAAGTCAATTAATTACCAAATAAAAAACACATATTAATACCGTTTTAGGAAAAACAAATAGTCAATCTTGCCCTACAATTCTGTTACAAAAGGCTGTGACATTAATTTTTATAATATTTCACAATATAGGTATATTACTGACCTTTAGATATAATTTCCACATGAGAATATATATCATATATATCTTTTGCGAAATATTCAGTTGCTTAAATTAACTTGAATTATATTAAAATGCATTGTCCTTATCATAGACTGTATAGTTCATTATGTTAACGTTGGCATTGAGGTTCTCACTGGTGCTCCTTTCAACTTCAGCCCTGCAATAAAATCTGAACTATTCTGGGAGTCTCAGAATAATTAGCACAAAGCATGGGTGTGTGTTTACAGAGTGGATAATAAATATAAGATAGTGTTGAGGTAATTGTAATAAGTTGTGTCAGCGTGTGCTTCTACACGGGGGGTGCTAAAGAAAACTGCAGGTGTGAACAGAGAGAAGTGCAAACTAATAAACGCAGCTCCTTTTAGCCAAACCACTCTTACAGGCCTGACTGCTTACATTGCAAAAAACATGTGCAATGTGTGAGTGAGTGCTTGGTTGGAATATTCGCTCATGCAAAATGCCATTTCTCCCACCCCTTCCCACTCAGACTCAACTCTGACACGGGTTGCCAGATTGACGAGACGGAACAAGAACAAATGCAACTGACCACAGAAGGCAATGAGCCTTGCACTGTCAGTTGAATATATCCACATCCGATCATAGAACTGGGATATCTGACCCAGTTTATTAGCTGGCTTCCATAACTGCAATACGCTGTGTTTCCCACCAACTCACAGTGTTGAAATGGGTATGATGATGATAATGATGGGGTTAACTGTGAATGGGTGGAATTACACAGACCAAAACAATAACACACATTTTGGCAAGGGATGCACATGCAAAATAGAAAAACTGTGTTTCATTGCTTTTCAGAGAAACATGAGCATGGTATTTTATACTTTGAGCAGTCGGAAAACAAAACCCATCTTCCAGGACCTTGTGTGCGTATTTGTTTGATATGTATGCATGCATGCAGTTGTGTGAAGCTTCAAAGCTGTTTACCCTACACTCCACACCTATTTTTGCAGTATTTCTTTAAACTTTGGTGAGAAACCGCTGCTGAAAACAGGGGTTTCATGACCCTTAATCAAAATGCATGGGCCATACACCAAAACCAGCAGATAAACATCTGGCCTGGGTCGAATAAACATAAAGTGAATACAACACATCAGTCACCAAGTGCAGTTTCAGAGAGATTTGGGGCTTTTTGTAGAAGTTCAGGTTAGAAGACCAGCTTACTAAACCAGCAGAAGACCAGACTGGGTGACTTTAAACCAGCTAAGACCAGCAAAGTACAAAGAGGGTAAAAATGCTCTCGCATTTCACAAACTCCCCGTCGTTCCTCATTGAGGGCTTCACAACACATGGCTCCTCTAATAACAATGCATCATGGAACCATGGCAATCCAGCATAACGATTACGCCAAGATACAAATGTTTTGTGTAATCTTGCTATGAGAACTCCTTGGTAACAGAAACCTGACCCAAAAATGAAAATTGTGATCATTTACTCACCCCGATACTGTTACAACTTGGTATTTCAAATGCAGTGAAAGTGAATGGGGACCAGGGACTGTCAAACTCCAAAACATACAAATCAGTCGATCAATCGATCGCACTGAAAACTGCAGCATATTCCATGTTTGTTGAACAGAATTGTGTGAGGAATAGCCTGTTATTTAAGCAATTCACTGTAAATCTGATAAACAGCCACACTCATCATTCATTTTTAATGTGTGGAAAAGAGCTGCTTGAAATTATAGGGTATAAATCATTTTGTGCTCCACAGTAGAAGACATTTAATTTCCGGGTGAACTGGGCAAAAATAATATTAAATGTAATCCAGAATATTAAATGGATAGTTTACTAGAATTTGAACTTTTAGGTGAACTGTCCCTTTAAGGTTACTTATATTAAAAGGAAGCACTGAAACAACAAAGAACACCACTGTGCACTGTATGCCATTAATGCCATCAAAGAAATGAAAGTATTAGTAAAGTATTTTTCAAAAGGTACTCTCCCTAAAATAAACCAAATCCCAGACTACAGAAGGATGAGAGACTGAAGCGTGCCAGCTGTCACATTAGGGAAGAGCTCTGATGAGTCTTACTCAGTGCTGCACAATGAGAGGAATGAGTGAAAAACGAGTATGTCATAGGGGAATGTCTCGTTTCAAGAATGAATGGAATTAAACTACAATGTAATTGTTTGATTCTACAATGCCGAGAAATGTGTTTGTAGTGCAGGAGCGTGGAGTGTCAGCGCTTCCACCTCATGCACCGAAACACTGTCGATGACACATGCACCAAACATCTCAAGCAGTTCTTCACCAAAAAGCATAAGAGTAACTGATATTACCATTGCAGTCTGTTAATTATTTAAGGTTAATTATTTTATATAATTTTTTTTTTCACGGTATATGTTACGGTGCTGCATACTTTTTTTTTTTTTTTTTTTTTTACTACCATGTATTTTATGTGATCTGGTGATTGTATTTCTGCCCCTAAGACAAATTTCCCTCAGGGACAATAAAGTGTTACCTTAAAACACAGATACAGTGGGGACAAAAAGTCTGGGACCACTAGAGAAAATGCTTACATACAAAAATAATTTTAAATCATAATATCTGAATAATAATTAAAATGAAAAATACATTAAAAAACAATATGATTACAATATGATTAAATGCACTCAAATTGCATCTGAAAGCTGTTCTCCTGAATTATTTCAGAATGGCTCAAAGCATCTTTGGGACTTCTTAAGACTTCACTTCACAGTTTTGCTTATTTGATCTGGAAATTGTTCAGAAGCTTACATAAATCTTATTTATTTTGCATCATCAACTTTAAAGGAATAGTTCAAACAAAAATGGAATTTCTGTTGTTCCAAAGCTGTATGAGTTTCCTTCTTATGCTGAAAACAAAGGAAAATATTTTTAGTCCCCACTGACTGCCATAATATTTAATCTTATGGATGTCAATGGGTACCAGCAGGTATTTGATTGATTGCACAGTTTTCAAAATATCTTCTTTTTGTTCAGCAGAAGAAAGAAACTCATACAGGTTTGGAAGAACGGGAAGGTCAGTAAATCATGACAGAATGTTCATTTTGGTTGAACTAAATAATGTATTTGAAATGTTTTTAATTTGCACACTTATTAAAACCTTTCTATTTCAAGGTTTATATCCGATTTTGTAACACACAAAATTACTCAAAAAAATCACGCACAGTCATTTCAAACCAGAACTTCCACATTTCTCACTTCTGTAAGCAAATGACCAAAAAAAAGAAAAAAAGAAGTGGGAATCTTAAATTAACGTTGCATTGAAACGGAAGTAGTGACAGATCTTTTCTTCTGCATTGTGACCTACATGCATATGTAACAGATTATTAATTTTTCTTATGTCTAATAATATTTTTTTTATATGCACATGTTTGGTTTGCTATAAGACTTGCACATTTCTAAAATATATATTTTTTAATGTATCTTCTGAACTATTTCTATACACTGAATGTTCCAGAAAACCCTTGTGACTCTTCCCAAAGGCACCTTTGACAGGTGAAAATGACTTAAGTTTATTATAGTGCACATAAACATTGAGATATAACCAACAATACATACAACAATACACTAACAAGTGAAACCTGCCTAATATTAGTGTTACTGTGTGATCTTTCCTCTTATAATAACAAAGCGGCGACCAGCCCACAAAGAAAATGCTAAATGTTAATGGGCGTTTACTTAGCTTAAAAACTTGGCAAGGTGTCATTCATCCCTTCGGCGGAAACTAACAGAACTGTAAAGAGGAAACTTGCAAAACACTTAGCAAGCGAAACGGTCTTTCAACACAACCGAGATAAAGCTCTTCTCTTAGGTTCGGTTAAAACATGACTCGATGGAGCGCAACACTTCATTCATTAAGCAATTCAAGCTTAACTAAATAGAATTTGTGTTACAAGGCGTGGCAGCTTTTTTGTGTGTGTAGTAAACACTTTAGTTTTTACTACAAACAAGTCAGTAAACAAGCTTCTCAAGCTTTTATTTTATCATTACATAACATTACCATGAGGGACTGGTCACCTTTACTTATTTTTGGCCAAGGTCAAACGTTTCTGAAAGGGAGTCCCATTTCGGTGTCTGCATCTAATTAAATTTACAAATTTAATTTTATATACATAGAAAGCTTTTTAAATGCAAGTGTTTGCTTTAATGTTTAAAATAACTATTGTGAAAATAAAATGTCAAAATAAAGTTCCAAAATGATTCAGCATAACAGATATAGCCTATTTATGTAACAATTAAACATACTTACTCAGAAAAACATATTACATTTTAAATGACAGAAAACTGCTTGCTGACAAATGGGTGAAACCTAGTTGTCCACCGCCTCTTCTTCAGATGCAGAATAAAACATTTATTAAAATACAGACAAGTGCTGCTTTAAAGGATAGTTGACTCATAAATGTAAATTCTGTCATCATTTGGGTTTGGAATGACATGAGGGCGAGTAAATGATCAAAGAAGTCTCATTCTTGGGGTAAACTATAACTTATAGACTATAGAACAATCGTCTATCGGTTTGAAGCAAGTAACCCTAGCAGAACTGAAAGAAGAGATCTAACTGAGATGTTTTACTAATATTAACCCCATCCCTCTCAAATCAAACATATGTTGTTGGTCCTGCAGCTCAGTGCATGGGTTTAGTAAGGGGGTTTGATTCCCATATTACAATGTAATGCACCGTAAGTTGCTTCTGATAAAACCGAGAGCCAGCATTACACAGAAACAAGCAGCCACGTGAAAGCACGGTTGCCTATAACTTCGTCCATGATGTGATCACAGCAAAATCAAGACTGAACTTTGACACAATGCACAAAAAACACTGAAATCTAGGGGAAAATATAATACAGTAAAACTAAAGCACTAGGTATTCGATAATGTATGATCCATTTAAAAAACTTCTAGTGATCGTTTCTTATTCTGGTCATTCGTAAAGTTTGTGAGTTGTAAACATTTCACAGCAAAATCAAGACTATACTTTTTTTTTTTTGGCTAAATGCACTAAAAACAGAGATCTTGTGAGAAATCTCGAGAAAATATTATGCATTGAATAAGCCTGCCAGTATGAGGAAGAGTTCAGTAATTCAACTCAAATTGTGAAACTCGTGTATTAAATAAATTCAGTGAACACAGACTGAAGTAGTTAAGTCTTTGGATCTTTTAATTGTGATGATTTTGGCTCACATTTAACTAAAACCCCACCAATTCACTATCTCAACAAATTCGAATATGTGACATGTCAATCAGCTAATCAACTCAAAACACCTGCAATGGTTTCCTGAGCTTTTAAAGATGGTCTCTCAGTTTGGTTCACTAGGCTACACAATCATGGGGAAGACTGCTGATCTGACAGTTGTCCAGAAGACAATCATTGACACCCTTCACAGGGAGGGTAAACCACAAACATTCATTGCCAAAGAAGCTGGCTGTATCCAAACATGTTAACAGAGAGTTGAGTGGAAGGAAAAAGTGTGGAAGAAAAAGATGCACAACCAGCCGAGAGAACCGCAGCCTTATGAGGATTGTCAAGAAAAATCGATTCAAGAATTGGAGTGAACTTCACAAGGAATGGATTGAAGCTGGGGTCAAGGCATCAAGAGCAACCACACACAGACGTGTCAAGGCATTTGGCTACAGTTGTCGTATTCCTCTTCTTAAGCCACTCCTGAGTAGTCTTACCTGGGCTACGGATAAGAAGAACTGGACTGTTGCCCAGTGGTCCAAAGTCTTCTTTTCAGATGAGAGCAAGTTTTGTATTTCATTTGGAAATCAAGGTCCTAGAGTCTGGAGGAAGGGTGGAGAAGCTCATAGCCCAAGTTGCTTGAAGTCGAGTGTTAAGTTTCCACTGTCTGTGATGATTTGGGGTATAATGTCATCTGCTGGTGTTGGTCCATTGTGTTTTTTGAAAACCAAAGTCACTGCACCCGTTTACCAAAATATTTGGGAGCACTGCATGCTTCCTTCTGCTGACCAGCTCTTTGAAGATGCTGATTTAATTTTCCAGCAGGATTTGGCACCTGCCCACACTGCCAAAAGCACCAAAAATTGGTTAAATGAACATGGTGTTGGTCTGCTTGACTGGCCAGTGGCCAGCAAACTAACCAGACATGAACCCCAGAGAGAATCTATGGAGTATTGTCAAGAGGAAAATAAGAAACAAAAGACCAAAAAAAATGCAGATGAGCTGAAGTCCATTGTCAAAGAAACCTGGGCTTCCAGACCACCTCAGCAGTGCCACAAACTGATCACCTCCATGCCACGCTGAAGTGAGGCAGTAATTAAAGCAAAAGGAGCCCCTACCAAGTATTGAGTACATGTAGGCTACAGTAAATGAACATACTTTCCAGAAGGCCAACAATTCACTAAAAGGTTTTTTATTTTACTTTTTATTATTGGTCTTACGAAGAATTTGTTGAGATTGGTATGTTTCTGTTAAATGTGAGCCAAAATCATCTAAATTAAAAGAACCAAACACTTAAACTACTTCAGTCTATGTGCATTTAATTTATTTAATACACGAGTGTCACATTTTGAGTAGAAATTGATTAAATGAACTTTTCCTAGACATTCTAATTCACTGAGATGCACCTTTATAAACTACACTTCTGGTATTTTACATTTGCATAGTTAGTCACAATACGAAGTTATACAGCAAATTTCCCATGGCAATACACGTTTTATAGAACTGAACTACAGAAGATGTCTTAAATCATTTAGGACTCACCTGTAACCGGTTCAAGTGCTATCAGGAGATCGTTAAAATGCTTTTGGTTCCTTCCGATCACGACCTCTTACGACACACCTGAACAAAAGAAAGGAAAGAACGGGATCGCGAGCCGAGATTAGACCAATCACAGCTTTTGAGAGGCGTGGCAAACAGAAGTTGCTGTACTTCTCCAAAATGACACTTTTATTCATAAAACTGAAATTTCGTTCTTAGAAGCGTAAATGAAGTCATCTATCCAATTAAAGCGAATGAACGCTGAATTGTTCATCTAACCAGGCACCACAAAAAAAAAAAAAAACACACGTTAATTTTCTAAACTCTCATAAAATATTACCTTCCTTTACTATCTATGTACATCTGTCGGGACAAACCAACCTGTGAAATGAAGAAGCAGAGCTCGTCTCAGAGCTCTTCACGATGGAATGACGGTGCATTCGTCCTGCCCTGCTTCCGAAATCCAACTGTACTCTCACGTTTCCCCTCAGGTGTTTTGTAGCCTCAACCCAGCCCTCTGAGTGAGAGAGAGAGAGAGAGAGAGAGAGAGAGAGAGAGAGAGCATGCAGTGGCTGTCTCCAAATATAAGTATACTTCATTTTTTGATCTATCTATCTATCTATCTATCTATCTGATTCCCTATTTTTCTATCTATATGTCTGTTGTATCTATCTGTTCTGCTTCTTGAGGCAGTGAGGTACATTCGGGAGAATTCTTGTCTGCAGCTGATATGAAAATGAAAAGACATAACACATGCACATACTTCAGTCTCGGTTTTCCTAAGTATTCCCTTAATTAAATCTAAGGTAGTGCAACACAAAGTACATTTTCCTCAAAACGGGTGTTTAAAATGACACATTATTGTCATCGTTCATGTTACGTAAGTGGCATAGACCTTATATCCGTGTGACTTCCAGAATGACATACACAAAAAAAATTACGGGAATTTGTAACATGACAAGTAAGATGACTAGCACAGATTAGACAAACTTGAAACGGTGTCAGGGCGATAGTTGAAATAGTTTCTCAGGATGACACACTTTAGTAAACAGACATCAGTCAGTAGCTCTTTAGTTAAGCTCTCCAATTCCTTTTGTTCGACCGTTATTTAACCAGGAAATAAAACTCTTTTACAAGCAGGTCCTGGCCAAGACAGGCAGCACACAAAACATTACTTCCATCTAGTGGTTACTAGAAGTAATTACATTTCTTCACAATATAGTGCTGAGTATTAATAGTTTTCGGATTTAATTTCAGTTTTAAAGGGGTCATATGATGAGATGTAAATTTTTTCCTTTCTCTTTGGAGTGTTACAAGCTCTCTGTGCATAAAGAAGATCTGTAAATTTGCAAAGACTAAAGTCTTAAATCCAAAGAAATATTCTTTATAAAAGTTAAGAGTCAACCACATCCTCTTAAAACGGCTTGTTCTAACATGCCGCCACATGTCTACGTCACGATGTGGAAAGATTTGCATAACGCCGCCCAAATGTTCACGCAAAGAAAAAATAGCTATAGTATTGTTGTTTCCGCCACCGCCATGTCGTGAAGGTGCTGTGTGTTTTGTTGTGAATGCAAAACTACTTTGTTTTGCCTTCCAAAAGAGGACACGACTAGAAATAAGTGGTTAAGTTGTATTTACAACACTTTTCCAGAACAGATTAACTCAAATATTCAGATAACAAATGCAGACATGGTTTTAAATTTGCATAAAAAGACAGTATAAGTCATTATAATCCGTAATTATGTCCCCACTGGATGCAACAAATGCCTTGTTTATAATGGGTTTTAATGTTTTCGTATCGTCGCTCACACTGGAGGCATTCGGCCAATCACAACGCACTGGATAGCTGGCCAATCAGAGCACACCTCACTTTTCAGACCGATGAGCTTCGTAAAAAACAACGCTATTTTAACAATATTTTAAATAATAAATGCAAATAGATTTTTTAAAGTGATTTTATTGAATGCATTTTTATATACTTAACAATACATTACATATTATGTTTGCCATTTTATGATAAATTAATTTATTATACATTATAAAAAGTTGGTAAAAAAAAAAAGTCTGAGAAAGAGGAAAGTGTGTAGTTTATAGTAATAGACAGACTGGGATACAGTCCTCTCAAGTTTCCATTCATACTAAAGGCCAAAGACAGTGGAGTTTGTGAGGATGTGGGACTGGACTCCTCCCACCACCAACGAAATCCTTCCTTTTAACTTCACACGGCCCCTGAGCACACATGACACGCACACACAGACACACAAAAACAGACAACGGAATCAGGATATGACATCATACACAGGAACGGAAGCCAAGTAACTTTTCGTCTTGCTTTTTCACTCTAAACCCTATTCCTAACTGAGTTTGGAGGGCAAAGACCGGCTGATGAATGCAAGAAAGTATCCTCGCAGGACTCTCTGGATTTGCTCTGCTCCCTCTCGGAGAGAACAGGAGAGCGAGGGAATCTTTTCAGGTTTCCCACAACATTCCAAGTGTCTACGGCAGGATTAAAGACAGGTCTACATTTTTTACTTTGCTTTCATCTGTTTTCATTGATGAGATGCAACTTTTGTTGCCATGCTTTGAGTTAATGTCAGAGTTTGTGTGAAAAAGCATGATCAGACACGTCAGTGTTTGCTGTGGACAAGTGACTCCTCTGTTCTTTGCTTCCACATGTTGAATGAATTGAGTTAAGGCTAACATCTAAAGTGAGACTGCAAAATCTACCTAAAAGAGTGGCTGGATATTTACCAGTTTGATTAGAAATATATAGACAAATATATAAATCTTCTTTTTTACATATAAAAAAACTGTGATGGAAATGCAGGCTTTTTGAGTGCCTTTTAATGGCATGAAATACTATCTATTATCAGTAAAAGCAACAAGTGTCAGAAACAGACCTGCAAAGTGAGTCAACATGAGCTATGAGCTGACAGAAATGCATGTTTTGTTTTGTGTGTGTGTGTGTGTGAATACATTTGTGGGAGGAGAGAGAAACCTAGAGGGAAAGAAAGACAACACTAATCAAAGAGACAAAGAAAGGATGGACTCAAACACAGATACACTGTCAGAATGTTAAATGGAAACAGAATCAGGGTTTGAGTGTAGGGCTAAATAGCTCTGAAATCCACAGAAGAATGGATCTCTTTTCAAACCACTTCCAACAAACACGGGAAGTAATGGTGATGGTGAAAAAAACACAAAGGGAAACTGAATGTATAGAGAGGAAGAAATGTTTGTTTGTGGTGGTCTGTTAATGGACTTTACTTGCACTATACCATTCAAAGATTTGGGGTCAGTCTTTTTTTTTTTTTTTTTTTTTGAAATTAATACTTTTATTCAGTAAGGATGCAAAAAAAAGTAAAAACGTTCATAATGTCATAAGATCTCTAGTTCAAGTAAATGCTGTTCTATTTATTAGAGAATCCTTAAAAATGTTTCTACTTTAAAAACATTACTCCTTAAAATTGTTTCCATCACAGATAATAATTATGAATGCTTCTTGAAAAATAATACTTGAAAGCTGAAATTTCAGCTTTGGCTCACATGAACAAATTACATTTGAAAATATATGAAAACAAGTTTTAACCAGTAATAATATTTCACAATATTACCATTCATATATGACCAGGATTTCAACTATTAACCCCTTATTAAATTAGAAAATTCAGCCTTTGCGTCACATGAATAAATGTCCTTTTAAAATATATGAAAACAGAAAACAATTCCTTTAAATAATAATATAACATTTAATAATATTACTGTTTATATAAACATTCAGGATCTCAGAACAGCTATTAATTATTTTTATTTATCACATTTGTGCCATGGTTATTGTAATAAATGTTATCACTGCATTTTCCCAGTTGCATAAACATACATAAATATACATTTATATGTTTTTCCACTCTCTAGAAACTCCCTACTGGATGTGACGAGGACCCAGGGAATCATACGAGTGAAAAATCACAATCTTCCAGATCCTGATTGGATCTGACGACTCCGTCTCCCTGCTCAGTTCAGCAATGGCTCTGTGCCTGGGTCAGGTTTTCAGCAAGGACAAAACATTCCGGGCCTCGAAAGCGATTTGAACCTGGAACCCAGCGCTTTGAGCTGTACAAAAGAGCCCAAGCATCTCTGAAATCAGGCCTGGACCTGAGGAAAGTGGTGCAGCTGCCAGACGGGGAGAACATTAATGACTGGATAGCTGTGGCATGTGGTGGATTTCTTCAATCGTATCAACCTCATCTACGGGACCGTGAGCGAGTTCTGCACTGAGAAGAGCTGTCCCATCATGTCTGGAGGGCCACGTTATGAATACAGGTGGCAGGATGGGGATCAATACAAGAAGCCCACCAAACTGCCTGCTCTTATATACATGAACCTCCTGATGAACTGGATCGAGTCGCTCATCAACAATGAGGACATCTTCCCACACGAGTAGGTACGTGACGTCAGAGATGTTTTCCAGAAAAATCAATGATATATTAAAAACTATGATTTATTATAGTTTTTATTAGTAATTTGAATTGGTTTTTATTTTTATATTTTTCATTTTAGTTTTAGTTTTATCATTTTAGTAGTTTATATATATATATATATATATATATATATATATATATATATATATATATATATATATATATATATATATATATATATTATTTATTTATTTTTATTTCAAGTAACAAATTATTATTATTATTATTTGTTTCTTTAGTTGAGCTTTTTAAGGTTAATTTTAGTTACTGTTATCAGATATATTTAGTTACAAATATCTGACAATTTATCCTTTTCAATAAATTAAATGGTATAATATTTTTATGAATTAACAATGAAATTAAAAAATACATTATATATTTTTTTAATATTTAAAGTGTATATATATATATATATATATATATATATATATATATTTTTTTTTTTTTTTTTTTTTATATATATTTATTTATAAATATTTTTAAAACAATTATTTAAATCATAAGTATTTATGGTATAAGGAAAATATCTTATACAAAGAGCACATTTCTAAGAACTTAATGCACATATGCATTACTGGATTTTTCCTTTTCTTTATTGTGGACACTCGATTTGTTTATTGACCTTTAAGCTCTGTAAGTTACGGAGCCCACGCATGACATGCAGTAAAAAATATTAGGCTAAATCATGTGCACGATTTACTAATACTTCCCTCAATGTGTGCACGTTTTAGTACATTGAGGGAACGAATTAGTAAATCGTGCGCACAATTTATTTATTTTTTCTTGCATGTCATGTGCGGGGCTCCGTAATAAGTTAATCACTATGAAAAGCTTAATATATTAATAATTGAGCAGAGATACACAAATCAATGGAAATAAGACAAAAACAGTTAGACGTAGAAATATTAACAGTAAATGACCCAGTTACGTTTCTCAGGAATTGCTGTATAATTTGTGGGGCCAGGGAACACCAGACACATACTTCTGTCTGAAAAAATATTACTGGATAGAGTTACAGAAGCTTATACTTATAAGCACTGCCAACTATTCATAATTCCACAGACTGAACTATTGGCCGAAAACCCTCGAGACATACTTTGTGTGCTTTCTCTCCTAAATAGCATTTGAATTTTCTCATGGAAGAAAATCATACAGCGATGTGAATGTGATGTGATTTGAGTGTGATGCTGGTTTTCTTCTGATTTTAGGAGTCCCTTTTCCAAAGAACTTTCAGCAGGTGTGCAAGAAGATACTGAGCCGCTTGTTTCGGGTGTTTGTACACGTGTACATCCATCACTTTGACATGATCTGTAGTATGGGAGCTGAGGCCCACATCAACACCTGCTACAAACACTACTACTACTTCATCTCTGAGTTCAGCCTCATCGACCACTCGGAGCTGGAGCCGCTTGTGAGAGCACTGTGCTTTCATTACTGTGATCACATACACTGCAGCTTTCACTTTACCTTTAGTGCTTAATCCTGTTCTGTACACGAACAGTTCAGTGATTTACGGCAGTGACAATTAAAAAAAGTACCACATTTACAGAAATTCTATGCAATGAACAGAACCGAACGTGATGTATTTAAATACATTTCCGAATTGTGGTGCAAGCAATCACAGGGAAGGAGGAACAGCTTGACTCTGTGTTGCCAGATATTACTATAAAAACGCAAGATCCAAATCTGTTATCTTGGAAATAAGCACATACTAAAATATCATGACATATACCTGCTTACATTGTATCTCTAAAACATTTGCTGACCCCAAACAACAAGGCCTTAAACACTTAATAAGCATTGCTTATAATGGGTAGACATGGCAACCTGGGTGCTGTTTTCATAACACAAGTTTACCAAACAGAAGAAAACTTAAGCTCGTTGTGTTCAGTGGTTTTAACTAAACCACCAACTAAAGAGCCGTTGTATTTTGTTTATGTTTTGGTTTACAGAGTTAATAAAGAAGCAGATGCAGGTCACTTTATTTTGGTATGTGGATTAGAATTCATGTTTGGATGTGTGTTTTAGGAGTTTTTCTAGCAAGATCTCACAGCACTATGAGTCAAAACATTCCCTATAATTTCTTTCATTGCACATACAGTAATGACAAAACACTGATATGCATTTTAAATACGTCATTAACAACTAATTGTACACTTCGGTTGTGGACATGCTGCATTGAATTTCTGAACTGTGTGTGAACAGAACAGTAATAAGCACTGAAAAGTGAATTATTTTAGTGACTGTGTTATTGTTATTAGACACAAAACAATAATTATGGATAATGGCAGTTAGGAGACTGCACTTTGCTTTAGTTAACTGGCAAGATTTATGAACAACTATGCAAATGCTTGACATGTATGTCCTAATAACATTGTCCTTTCTGTCTCCACAGAAAGAAATGACAGAGAAGATCTGTAACTGAAAGATGTGGAGAACGGATGGGAATCCAAATGTCAAACATTCAGACCAAAGGCCTGATGTGAGATCAGGCGAGATCAGAGACTCACAAATGAGCTAAAATGCAATTCATCTGTGCTTCTTACTGAAATACTTGTGGGTCCAGTAATTCAACGCATGTTCTTGAGAGAGTAATTGTTTATGTACTGTATCTCATATTTTGGAGCTGTGATCTGAAAAGATGCATTGATTGCTTAGTATTCTGCATACATTTTTTTGAGCATTTCACCACGTGACTCCAAAGAACCGTTTAAATATTTGTTCCTGAGGATAATATGTCTGGAAATGGGATGTCTAAAACTTCTGCCAAGTTTGAGAGGTTGAATTCTTGCTCTTTCGTGTCTGTGCCAGTGCAGGGGCAGAAGCCTTTGCTAGTATCTTTATTTAACCAGGGCATGTGCAGTAAGAAACCATTACCATAGATAGTGACTGAGGATGAATAAGTACCCAATGTATTCTTATTTCAGATATTTTGTTCTGACAATGTGCTGTTTTAATGCCAATGAATTTTTTGCATGCAAGTTTAAAATACAAACATTTTTAAATGTCAATACTTTCTTTATTCTTATTTATTGGATCAGAAAATCCAGAACATAACTTTCTCATAACAATGAAATATTAATTTAAGACATTCCTGTGTGTGTGAGCAGAACTACCCTACATAAAGATGTATTCAACGTAACAAATATAAAGAAATATAAAAGTACAGTCTGATTCAATAAAATAATACATAACAGCATAACAGCTGCGTCACAATAGCGATTGCATAACTCCTTTATGATGACTCTCCACTACTGACACGGAAGTCAACGTTAACATTAAAAGATCGAGTTTCATTCCTTGTATGAGTCTAATCATTAAATTTGACCGCCAGCAATCCTGCATTCCCCCTAAACTTATAGTCTGTCTGTGAGTGAAACCGGTATTTCTCCAGTGTGAAATACGAATATGAATCAAATTCGTGTCAGCGCAGTCTAAGATTATGAATATTCAGTAGCTCATGCTTACGTGACTTCGTAGTCTCCCCTGTACGCCCAATCATGTAACCTAATTAATATTCATGAACCAACTCGTCATCATAGTATGATTCGCAAATGCCCCACAGCGTTCAACAGTAGGAGGGCAGTTGGCGCTTTTGGGATGTCCTCCTCCTCCTCCTCCTCACTGTCTGCTGCTGTTCAGCGCAGGATGGTGGAGGCAGTTATTGTTACAGCACAGCTAGACTCATTCGGCCACAATTTCCAGGTTTGTGTCTTTTTATTTTTTATATGCATAACATGTATAACGTATAACTTACATAACTGGTTTGTTACACGAGCTCAAATAGCTATACTAAGGTCAGCTCGCTGATGTTTACATCTGTGTCATGATATGGCTTTAACGGGTCGCGCTGATTCGCGCCAATAAAATAATAGATCGCAATAACAAACGCTCGTAACGTTCCTTAATTCTTTAAAACGCGAGAGTTATCACAGTCAACTATTTGGAGATTTTCAGTTACTCAAAAAGGATTATCTTTTTGGTTGGTGCCATTACAATTCTGCCGACACTGTTACACTTAATTAATTATCTAAAACTTGTTGCTTTTTTTTTCGTACTACATTTTTACA
>NC_039253.1:3310920-3383059 GCF_003368295.1 Carassius auratus
AGGTTAGTTCAGCCGGTATTCACCTAAAACAACAGAAGCTGAGTCAAGACAATGAAGCCATTTCCTAGTATATCTAATCAACATCTGTTGATTGTGTCTGCAGGTGTTTCACGAGGAGCGTTTGACCAGGAAGCGTTCGTGGAAGAGGCCGAGCGTTTCTGTGAGGCACTAGGGGGGCAATTTGCCCAGCTTCACTGAGGCTAAAGATATGCAAGCGTTACATTTACATCCTGAGAGGCTCTATTAGGTACAGATGGGACCGATTTTAATTCCTATTATCATATTCCCCACACACTAAACCAAGGTCAATGGCATTTATTGACTTTTTACTTGTGCTGTCTGTTTCCCTGTACAGTGATAATCGTTTTTTTCTGGGTGGGACTAAATCGCAGAAATCCAAATAACAACAACAACTGGGAGTGGAGTGACGGGCGTCCCGGTGAGGCACCAGCAGATGATGTTTTCTGAACCAATAAAGACTAAATTGAGTTGTGATCGGAGCCTTTATCGGAGTGCTCTTTCATTTCCTGTTGACTACAGCTAACGTGTGAACTATGTAACTGTTAGCATTTGTTTCTGCTGCTTGGTACAGGTCTCCATTGATGATCTTTCCTGAGGGAATTCAATGAAGATGATGCCTATAACAGGGATTGTGTTGCGTTTAAGGTGTGGTAAACATAACCTCTCAAATCATGCATGACCCCTGACCTCTCATAAAATCACAAAACTGCATTATTATGCTAAATTATCCTGACAAACAACAGAAGAAATGACACATTTTATTCTAGTTTCTCTATAGTAAAACAACATTATTACATAATTAAGTTAAAAACTTTACTTGGGTAGCTGTACACATTTCTTGATATTTTAAAATAATTGTAATATTTTATAAGATTTTTTGTTTTTTTTGACAAATACAACCTAAAATGTAGTATTTAACACTTTAAAACTGATCACAAACGTAACTATTTTAATAAAATACATTGAAATGTAATATGTCACAGAGACTTTTACTGTTTCTCACTGTAATTATAAAATGACTTACTATTTTACTAGTTACTATTTTACTATTTTACTGTTTTCATTTGAACAACATTTTACTGTAAAACTTACATTTCAATTAAAAGCTAAAAGGTTTTACCATATTTGTTGATATAAATTACATTTACCTAACTAAAAGGTTGTTACTGTAGTACTTTACTATGTTTTTCATTAAAATTTACAGACATTATAGCATCAATGTAAAATTTTAGCATGACATGAAAACAGCATTATAGTTGGTGAATATACACTATTGTGCAAAAGTTTTAGACAATTAGTCCATTTTTATTCACCAACATAAATGGTTTTAAGTCAATCTGTCTTTTGTGTATCAGTAGGAAATATCAGTTTCCATTTCCAAACTTTCCTTTTGCGGTGGGATTTTTTGTTTGCATGAGGAGTCTGACAGCAGTCAGTGCTCCACACAGAGACCTGATCTCACCATCATCCAGTCTGCCAGTCAATAATCAGACATCTAGAATGACCTATATACAGTACTGCTTTTGCTTTCTGTTTGGGAGTAGGGGGAGATGATCGATAGGTTGTCATCAAACATCAAAGGCATCAAACAGACAATATTAAGAATTTAGAATAGTAGATGTTACACAGTAGAAAACCTAAGGCCTGTTTGAAATCAGACAGCTTGTGATATTTAACTTTTTTTTTTTTTTACAGACTTTGAAAGGAAACTACAAGCCATTTCTCTTCCTCCTGTTTCACAATGTTCCTCTACGGCCTTTTTATCCCAGCGTCTTTCACTGCAACGCTAAACTGGAATGGGTGTGTCAGATACCACGAGGTAAACAACACAAGACTTGTGTTTTGTTTTCAAGTTTTTGAATTTGAAAAATGTCTTCCCCTTCATTGTAATTGTATGTACTGTAACAGAGCTACAAGTATGTTAAGCATACAGGTTTGGAGCCACATAAGTCTAAACTAACATGTTTAAAATATATATATATACAGTATTTATATTAATGGGCTTTATATTATTCTCTAGGTGAAACACCAAAAACACCAGAGTGGTACAATCCAGGTAGAACTTTCATTTCAAATCAAATGCCTAAATGAATCATGGGTTATGTCATTTTTTGGTTTGTAAATCAGTGACTTGTTTCATGTTTCACTACTAACAGATGGGCACCATAACACATCAGTATTTATAGACGGCCAGGAGTTCTGGTTTGTAACAGAGCCAAGTTGTCCTTCGAGGAGGCCTTATTGTACTGCAGCAGCAACAACAGCAAACTCGCCGCACCCAACACCCTTAATGCTGCACGCCGCCTACAGGAACGTCTTTTTGAGGTAAGATGGGGGCAGATGTTTTTATAAACCCTGAATTACTAGGGTTTGGGGAGGTCTGACTCATTAAATTAAAGACTGCATCTCCACAGAACGTCAAAACAAAGTGCTAGTGATGCCTTCAAATGACGCCTACACATAGTGATAAGAACATGCATAAAACCCAATTAAACCATAAAAAAGCACATTTACTTTTTAGTATGCATGTAGAGTGCAAAATGTTACTGCCAAAAATATTAGGATTTTTTTATTTTCTTTTGTTATTAAAATGCAATTAAAACTATTTAAAATGTATTCAACTTTATTTTATTTTTTTAAGTAATACGCTTATCTTCATCAGTAAGATTTTTTATGTTTTTGAAAGAATATGCTCATCAAGGCTGCATTAATTTATCATCAGATATACTGTAAAACAGTAATGTGAAGTATAATTTAAGTTTAAATTATACAATAAGTTAAAAAAGAAGCAGATAGAATAGAAAAACAATAGAGCAAGTTAATAATAATAAGTAAAACGAAACCAATTAGATAGTATACAAAAGATAAGAGAAGCTATTGTAAGGTGTTTTTTTTTCTTTTTCTTTTTACTGTCACTGTTTATCAATAAAGCTGAATAAGAATAAAAATAATGTTTTTTATATATATATATAATCTTACTTACCCCAAACTGAATTTTGAACAGTACCAAATACTGTATCAGTTTAGTTTGAATGATGAAACTTATCCTTTTGAACTTAATGTATAAAATACCCACATTTTTTATACACCCAGTGTATTAAAAAAATTGAAATTATTACTCCTTTTTTTTAAATGTTTTTTTTTTGGAAGTATTATATGAAACAACACCCACGCTCATGAATGGACATTGCTTGATCCACAATCAAGTGTCAGTCTGTTGAGAAAATGGATAATACTAATATAAGTGTGAATATGGTTGTTTATATAATCCAGTAATGAATCTGTGTTTAATGATCTTTAGCATTCAGAGCAAGAGAACTTAAAGTGGTGGGCAGACCTTCGTTACCATGGTCCTCATGTTCCCTTTATGTAAGTTCTGGTTTTCATACCTTATCCAAACCTCATCACGAACCTCTCTTTTATTTATCATTTATTAGTGTGTGTATGTGTGTGTTTGCAGGCTCAGCCCCATGCACTACTATTATTCAGCGTTTCTGGGAAGGTGCCCCTCTATCACTCACGTATCATTTGAACCTGGTATGAGAGTCTCATTCTGCTTCCTAAAGTAAATACAGAGTTTGTTGTGGGGCAGCTTGGCATGTTGACAAGATGTTTCATGGCTCATTAAATGACTTTTCCTATTTGTTTCACAACGGAAATTCCTGTAAATGTTGAAAATCCCCCATGAATCTCTTGGGGAGCAGGATGCACCCTTTGTTTTTGTTTTTTTTCAGTAACACTTTATTTTAAGGATCTCACTATTAACTAGTTGCTTATGTGCATGCATATTACTACAATACTGGCTGTTTTTTAGTACTTACAGTATAGAACTCATATTAATGCCTTATATTCATGACTATATTTTAGATTCCTTGATCCCAAACAATTGTTTGTTCAGGGAAAACTCTTAGTTAAAAGTAAATATATGTTCCTTATTCTAAAGTATTATCTTTTTCTACTAGCTGAACAAAGTGTCAGTTAGTGTAGTAGTCAAGACCACCTAAATTGAGACCAAGACCAGAGTGTGTTGAGAGCAGGACAAGACCAAGGCAGGGCGACTGCAGAGATGTTTGCACTGCAGAGGTGGCACAGAAGTTACATCTGAATGTTACAGCATAAATATCGTTAAGATTTTGATATAGAAATATGATTGGAAAATAAAATACTTTTAAATATCAATCTAAATCCACCAGTTAACTAGGTGGCAGCAAATCACTTAATGAGTCAGTCATGGAATCATTTATTTAGCTCATTCATTCGAATTCAGCAACGAAACACCGTTGTGCATTTCTGCTGTGGATTTGTTTGGGACTATTCCATTGCCAATTGACTTGTGTTAAAAAACAGTGTCTAAATGTAATTCACTTACAATGAACTACTTGTTTAATGAGTATTTAAAAAAAAAATCAATATCAAATTGTGCTCATATTCAATATACTGCTCAATTATAGATATTATAATATAAAAACGATCTTATACAAGTACCTTTTTGTTATCACATCTTAATTTTTTGGGGCATGTGGATTATATAGAAATAAGTAATTCATTGCATTTGAAGCAGTTTTACATCCAATCACAGTGATGATGTTAACAGATAAATCGGACAATGCACCTCAATTTAGTGATATCCCTGCAGTTGTGGTCTTCAGTGGTGGACGAAGTACACAAATCAAGTACTTGAGTAAAAGTACAGATACGTATAATAAAATATTACTCCAGTAAAAGTAAAAGTAGTCCTTTTTCAATTTTACTCAAGTGAAAGTACAAAAGTACTAAATTTTTTATGTACTTAAGTAAAAAAGTACTGAAAGATAGATGTTTGCAATTTTATATAGGCTAATTTAATTTTATATTAGCACATTTGATTTATTTTTTTTATAATCCTACTGCTCAAAATACCTGGGATTTTTTCCAAAATAACCACTATATGGAGTCAAGATATATTTTTGTTGTTGATATGGACTACGTTGATGAGAGTAATGTTAACTGTGAAGCTTACACTGTGATGTACCTGAGAGAAAACAGAGATGACCATCTGATTTTCACCAGTAAGAACAAAGTATTTTAAAGTTTGTTGTTTTACAGAACATCACAGTTATATATGACATGATAATAAGGCCTGAAGATTTTAAGGAAAATATAATTATATTTTCATAATGATTTTTTCCTTCTCAAACCTTGTCTGGGGTGTAAAAACACCACTGGCCAAATGGGGTATATATATATATATAGGTGGTTGAATAACGTCCTTTATTAACGTCCTTAATAACAATGGATGAAAATTTTAGAGCTCTGCTGATGATTAAGTCTAGAGTGTGTCCACCTTTGTGTGTGGGTCCATGTACATGCTGAATCGACAAGTAAAAAAAAGCCTTAAGTCCAAATATTCATTTATCACCAATTAACTGTTTGACAAACACTTCCTGCTTCGAAGTCTGAATTTTAAAAAATCTCAAACATGCTCCGATGTCCCGATCTGAATCAACCGAGTCGCGACCAATCTCCTAAGTGGCGATCTGAATCAACCGAGTCGCGAACAGGCTCCGAAGTGCCGATCTGAATCAACAGAGTCGCGAACAGGCTCCGAAGTGCCGATCTGAATCAACCTAGTCGCGACCATTCTCCGAAGTGGCGATCTGAATCAACCGAGTCGCGAACAGGCTCCGAAGTGCCGATCTGAATCAACAGAGTCGCGAACAGGCTCCGAAGTGCCGATCTGAATCAACCGAGTCGCGAACAGGCTCCGAAGTGCCGATCTGAATCAACAGAGTCGCGAACAGGCTCCGAAGTGCCGATCTGAATCAACAGAGTCGCGAACAGGCTCCGAAGTGCCGATCTGAATCAACCGAGTCGCGAACGGGCTCCGAAGTGCCGATCTGAATCAACAGAGTCGCGAACGGGCTCCGAAGTGCCGATCTGAATCAACCGAGTCGCGAACAGGCTCCGAAGTGCCGATCTGAATCAACCGAGTCGCGAACAGGCTCCGAAGTGCCGATCTGAAAACTTCGACCAAAGAATGTAAAAAAATAAATAACTCAATTTCTCTAATAACTCTAATAACTCTACAAATCTATGAAAGACTCAGATCACGTGTCTAAAAATAAATCGCTATAGTAAAAGAGAAGTAATAAGAGGAGTGAAGTTTCCTACCGTTCTGCTGTGTTTGGTCCTCACGCGCGTCTGACGCTCCGCGGCGCGTCTCCGCCCCTCACACGCGCGTTTACAGCGCTAAATTAATCATCTTTGCTAATTATTATACATTTACTTCATTGTCAGCTCCAGGTACTTCATTTATTATTGTTCATTGAACTGTTTGAAACAAAAAAAAGGTTGTATTTCAGTAATAATTCTAAATTATCAAAATAAAATATATAAAATAATGGTTTCTATTTTAATATCCTTTAAAATATAATCTATTTCTGTTATGTGCGCTGTATTTTCAGCATCATTCCTCCAGTCTTCAGTGTCACATGATCTTTAGAAATCATGAAAATATGATGATTTATTATTAGAACTATTAATAGTTGTGCTACCAAATATTATTTTGGAATCTGTAATCTTTAAGTGTTTTAAAGTTTGTGGTTTTACAGAACATCACAGTTAATAAGGCCTGAAGTTAGGAAGAACATTTTAAGGAAAATATAATTATATTTTCATAATGATTTTTTTCTTTCTCAAACCTTGTCTGTGGTGTAAAACACCCCTGGCCAAACGGGGTGCATCTCTTCCCCTCTTTGATAATTACTAGTTACCATGTTCTGAACATCACATCCTTTCTTTTGTCGCTAGATGTAATCTATATATATATATATATATATATATATATATATATATATATATATATATATATATATAGGTGGTTGAACAAAAATATTTGGACATTATTTATAAAAATTACCTCAAGTTAGCACCAGCAAGCTTGTTAGCTAGACATTTAGCATCAGCTACAATATTTACTTATTTTCAGTACTGTTATGAATAAACATTCATGTCTGTCTAACGTTGTCTAGTTAATCCAAACAATATACATATGTATAACGTTACTGCACAATATAAAAACAGATGTCATGGTAGCATTTTAATAAAACTGTTAATATTACGGTAGCGGGGAATTTGGACATGCATGAGTTATTTTATTTAATCTGTGTTAGTTTAAGGTTATTTTATTTTATTTTTTAACCTAAAACACAGAGACGCTGATTGTCTCCATGTCAGCATTTCAGTGGGCTTAAACAGATCACTCTTTACAGCGGATTTAGTTCCCAAACAACTGACAATTTTGACCTAAATATGATTTTCAGTTACAATAATTAATCCTAAATTTCGACATTAATAACTTAGCAACATCAGACGCACGCGCGCTCACAAAATCTCCCGGTTCTTACTTCTGTAGACTCGCACTTAACGGTTCATTTGAATCAGTGAGTGGTCGACTCCAGAACAGCTGCAATCGGATCATTCTAATTCGTAAACGAATCGTTTGGTGCGATTCGCGATCCGATTAAAGTTTATTTTGAAAAGACTCAGTTCGTTCATGATGAATCAGACACCGCTTCTGCGTGTCGGAGCACGTGATATATTATAGGGAGTAACGATATGTTTTATGAAATGTAGTGAAGTTAAAAGTACGATCTTATGCTTTGGAATGTAGTGAAGTAAAAGTAAAAGTTACTCAAAATAAAACTACTCCAGTAAAGTACAGATACTTGAAAAATGTACTTAAGTACAGTAACGAAGTAAAGCTACTCCGTTACTGTCCACCACTGGTGGTCTTTAATGGTCTTTAATAAAATGATGAGTCTTCTTAGTCTGAGACCAAGTACTGAGACAAGACCAAGACAAAAATGGTCTTCAGACCAGTCTCAAGTAGTACAGCACAGTAGTACAGCACAGTATAAACTGTATAAACAGTATAAACATTAAGGTGCCATAGAAAAAAACATGAATGGTGTGCATTCTGAGACAAAATAAAGACACTGATATTTTAAGATCAGTCATAGCTAGTTTCTTTCAGTTGAAACGGCTCACACTTAGATTTTAGTCTGGGATTAGACTCAAACCAAAACCAGGGGGAAAGACTTTTAGATGGTTTTAATGACCGGCTTCATAATGTTGCCTCAAGACAACTATTTTCTTCACTTTGCAAGGACATGATTATGATTTTTATGGAATTATGGAATTTTATAGCAATTAGTTCCATTTACTTTCATATTTACTGTAATAAAAACAGAATTGGTATTCACTGTTTTAAATCGCTCAGTTTTTTAACTACAGATAATTATTATTATTTTTTTTATTAATTAATTTTGTTCCATTATTGCACCCAAATGATGAGGTCTATTTTGTACAAGAAACAAGAATAAAGCATTTTTAAGCATGTGCTTAAAATAAGAAAAATTTATTTATTTATTTAAAAAACATTTATTTATTTTAATTTTTTTAAGTAACTTTTATAAGACTTCAAGACCCCTCTATACTGTCAGCAACGATTCTGATTTACGAAGCAACTCGGGTGATCCTCTTTAATCTTTTTTTGTCTCCGTAGGTTTCAGCGGCAAATGTAATGAAAAACAGCCGTTTGTGTGCGAGTCACTGAACGTCACTTCTGCGGAGAAAGGAAGCCCAGGACCGCCCCCTGCCAACACCTCATGTCCGAGCACTTCCAAACACTTCAGAAAGAAGGTCTGACATACACACACAGCCACTCACATCCCCTGAACTTTACACACGTGTTTTTGTTTAATGACATCATTGTATTCATGTCTTGCAGTGCTATCAGGTTTTATCCGAGTCTAGATCTAATTTCCAAACCTTCAAAGATGCCAATGAGTTCTGCAAGACACTGGCAGGCTCCATGCTCACCATATCTGACCAAGTTGAACAGGGTGTGTTTGATTAATATACTATGAACAAATCCACCACCGACAACCACATATTTTAATATAAAACATATTTATTCTTGCTTTTAGTACTCTTAATAATGTTGCTTGACTCTGTCTGTCCCGTGCATCTATCCTCCATTTAGATTTCATCACTACAATGTTACCAGAGATACCCGGACAGCCTCAGAAAGTCTGGATTGGCCTAAAGTTCAAGCTTCATGACACTCAGTGGGTGGACAACTCGCCAGTTGCATATCTGAACTTCAATCCTCTTCTGCATGGCCAGTTACGACCCATATTCATCAATGCAAGTGTCCATCTGCTTTGAAAGTTATATCATTGACCACAAAGATCTGGAGATCTGATCAAAGCACTTTTTGTGCAGCATTTGTGGCATGCTATGAATTGTACAGAGAATAGTTTTGTTCCTGACATGTTTACAATAACTTGCAAAACGATAACACACACTAGTCTAACCAAAAATATAAAAATTGAGCAAATTGATCAAAATGTGACAGTTAAGATGTTTGTAACGTTACAAATGATTTCAGTTTCATGTTCTTTTGAACTTTACAGTCATCAAAGAATCCTAAAAAAAAACAAAACAAAAAACAGTTTCCAGAAAAATATTAATCATCGCATTTAAAGCAGCATGACCAGATCATGTGACACTAAAGACTGGGCTAATAGATGCAGAAAATGCAGCTTTGCCCTCACGGAAATAAAATACATATTTTAAATATAATTACGATTAAAAAAAACAGTTCTTTGAAATGGATATAATATTTCACCATATTACTGTTTTTTTTTCAGCTTTAGTGAAAATTAAATATACTAAAATGTATTTGAAGTACATTTATTTTATGCGGTTTACTACTAATGCATTTTCATGTTAATGTACTTAATAATACCCTGTAATTGTATACTAAACTGGTATATTTACAGTCTGCTAGTTTGAAACAATGAATTGTCTGGAAGTAGTGCTGAGGTCCAACTAAAGACATACTGAATACCGTATTTTTCGGACGATAAGTCGCACCTGAGTGTAAGTCGCATCAGTCCAAAAATACGCCATGATGAGGAAAAAAACATATATAAGTCGCACTGGATTGTAAGTCGCATTTATTTAGAACCAAAACCTAAGAGAAAACATTACCATCTACAGCCGCGAGAGGGCTCATTCAGCATAGAGCGCCCTCTGGCGGCTGGAGACGGTAATGTTTTCTGTGGGTTCATTTATCTTAGTTCATATCTCTTGGTTCATGTCAAATTAATTTAGATAAATAAGTCGCACCTGACTATAAGTCGCAGGACCAGCCAAACTATGAAAAAAAGTGTGACTTATAGTCCAGAAAATACGGTATATATGATTGTGCTGAAGTGGAACTATTGTAATTATACTTTAGGGACAATTGAAATATCTTGCATTTAAAGACATCGTCAACATTAAAACCTGTTTTGGACTTAATGTTGTCCCAGTAGACACCCAATTTCGAAAGACGTTGATATTTAATTACATTTTTGTTGCGACATCGGGTGACCAAAAGTCAATGTCAATTCATCATCTATTTTTACAAACATAGTTCATTTAACGTCCAATACCAATGTCAGCTGACTTAGATTATTTTTTTTTGTGTAACCGAAATCCAACATTTAGTAAATGTCAAGCTGACTTACAATACTTACTCAACTCGATTTTCATTCTCAAGCAAAATGCAGCATCTGTCTGACGTTGGCTGATGTTATTTTGACGTCCAGTGCCTGCTGGGAAGAAATCTACATTGTGCACAAGTAGTACTCCAAATTATAATTTTATATCAGTAAGATGTGGCAGTAAATATGTTAATACTATACTTAGTATGAAATAAATATTACTGGTGAAGGCCTTGACTTGTTTCAAAAACATTAAACAATCGCACTAACTCAAGACTTTTGAATTGTGGTTTAAATCGTAAGAGCACCGTAATATTGATCCATGCAATAATTAAAAAACCAACATAAAAGTGCATTCTTGGAGCTTGACAGCCTCTGCCTTCATTCATTTTCATCATATGAAAAAGAGCATCATGAACATTCCTCAAAACATCTCCATATTTTCTTGATTAAAGCGCAGGAGTCATATATGTCTTATAAGTTTTCATTTTTAGGTGAACAAACCTTTATTTCTTCTTTTTTCAGTTTTATTTCATCTCCCATACGCCATATGGCTTGACGTATAATTGCATAAGCTGTACATAACGTACCATTTCTGCTCATGATACACTTAATCTGAGCGTTTCTCTTTTTCCTCTTGATTTGAACGGCAGTCATTTGAAGAGGACTCCATGGAGCTCTGTGCCTACATGTATAATGATGATCATTCGGACATGATGGGCACCTGGGACTACACCACCTGCTCCGACCGCCAGTATCTCAGCATCTGCCAGCATCCTGCAGGTACGAGCCACCAGCCAATGTTTCAATCATCTCTATGTTATATGGAATAGTGTTCTAATGATTAACACCCAATGGACAATTTCCCCAGATGAACAAAAGGAACCTGAGCATCAGGATGATTTCACGGTTCATAATCATACATTTAAGGTGGTACAGCAAGACAATTTAACATGGATGGAGGCTCTTCAGGTGTGCCGGGGCTACGATATGACCTTGGCCAGCGTACCTGATGCATATGTCCAAGCAGTGCTTACAGTTGAAGTCTCTCACAGAGGACAGCCCCTCTGGATTGGACTCTTCAGTGAAGATGTGAGTGAAGATCTAATTAAAAATTGGCCGTCTGTACATTTTTTAAATATATTTTTGAAAGAAGCCACCAAGGTTGCCTTTATTTAAGCAAACATACCATAAAAACAGTAATATTGTGAAATCCAATCAACATTTAACATTTTTGGTAACAATTTAGTATAGTGTCCAATTCTCACTTATAACTAGTTGCTTATTAGCATACCTATTATTAACATATTGGCTGTTTATTAGTGCTTATAAAGTGTGTATTATGCATGGCATCCATAATCCTACCCAAATACCCTAAAATTAACAACTACCTTACAAACTATTAATAAGCAGCAAATTAGGAGTTAATTGAGACATAGTTAATGGTTAGTTAATAGTGAGATTTGGACCTTAAAATAAAGTGTGACCAAATTTTTATTACAAGCCCTTTAGTATATAAAATATAGCGGAGGGAAATTGTGCTAGTCAAACAAAAGAAAACAAAATCCTGTGATCTTTAAATAAACTACAAAATAAAAGTATAAATTATTACATTTTTGGTAAGCTTTTATTTGATTATTAAATCAATTAGTTAAATGTTATTACAATTTAAAATAATCGTTTTCTATTTAAACATATTTAACAAAAAATGTAATGTAATTTTTCATGATTCTTTGATGATTGGAAAGTTCAATAAAACAACATTTAGAGTACCTGCTTTCTATTAATAATATATTTTAAAATATTATTTGTTCCTGTGGTACAAAGCTACATTTTCAGTCTCACATAATCATTCAGAAATCATTCTAATATGTTGATTTTATATACAAGTACAAAATACAGTAGTATTATTATCAATGTTGAAAAAAGTTGTGCTGCTCATTATTTTTGTTGAAAACATGACCAGTTTTTCCATGATTCCTTGATTAAAAAAACACCATTTATTGATTACACACTGTAACAATTGAATGTCATGACCATCCCTATTTATTACTATTATTACCGTATTTTTCGGACTATAAGGCGCACCTGAGCATAAGTCGCATCAGTCCAAAAATACGTCATGACGAGGAAAAAAACATAAATAAGTCGCACTGGAATATAAGTCGCATTTATTTAGAACCAAGAACCAAGAGAAAGCATTACCATCTACAGCCACGAGAGGGCGCTCTATGTCTTCAGTGTAGACTACAGTAAAATGAGCAGTATTAGAGCGCCCTCTGGCGGCTGGAGACAGTAATGTTTTCTCTTGGTTCATTTCTCTCGGTTCATGTCAAATTAATTTTGATAAATAAGTCGCACCTGACTATAAGTCGCAGGACCAGCCAAACTAGGAAAAAAAGTGCGACTTATAGTCCGGAAAATAAGGTATTTATTTTTATAATTTTTTTTATCTAGGATGGGGAGCACTACCACTGGACAGACCACAGCCACAATGAATTCAGCCGCTGGACCCCTGAAGCCACCAAAGGAGGCTGTGTGTATCTGGACACTGACGGTTTCTGGAAGGCAACCGAGTGTGAGGATGAGCTTTCAGGAGTGATCTGCCACATCCCACACAGTGAGGATTCAATTCAGAAATGCCACCTCTGCTTTTCAATATTTACTTGCACATGTTTTGATTTAAAAATGCGTTTTCTCATAACAGTTGAGCCCGTCACGCCTGAAGTGGATTCGGTCAGATGTCCTCACAAAAGCAATGGACAGAACTGGATCCGCTTTAAGAAGAACTGCTATACGTTACTGCTGGGGGCCTCCAGATGGGGCAAAAACGACATCATTGATCCGCAGATCTGCAAGTCTCTTGGTATGAATGGATCAAATCTTTTTCTGTGATGAATTATATGTATTTTTGTGTGTGTGTGTGTGTGTTTCTTTTCAAAGTTTAAATTCTGTGCTTGAAGATGTTGTATAAATGCCAATGTTTAACGATTTCAACCAAAGCACTGTTTTTTTTTTCTGTTTGGAAGCATGCTCTTGAAGGGTTGCCATGTCCACTTATTATAAGCGATGCTTAATAAGCATATTTGGACTTGCTTTTTTGCCTCGGCTCATAAACAATCCATTGTATGGTGATAATAGTTTAGGCAGGGGCAGGTAACAATATTTTGGTATGGAGTTTATTTCCAAGGTAGCATTCGATTGTTCTCTCTTGCTGTTTTTTATAGCAAGATTTGGCAACTCTGAGTCTGTAACTCCTTTCCTGTGATTTCTTGCACCAAAACTGCAATGCATTTAAATATGTCACTAACAACTAAATGTTCAGTTCGTTTCTGTACACACTGCATACAATTTCTGCAAATCGTTTGTCACTTTTTGGGAGTCAGTCATTTACTGGAGTATGTGAGTCTACAGAACAAGATTAAGCACTAAACGGTGAATTGACAACTGATTTTAGTTGTGGTGTGCACATGGCCATTGTTTAATGGTAATCTTGTCTGTGTGTTTTAGCCGGGGCCGGAGAATTCCTGACAATTCGTGATGAGGAAGAGAATAATTTCATCAGGCAACAGTTGCAGCCATTCAAAAATTTAGTCATGTTTGTGTGGCTGGGAATGAACAAAAACAAGATGGGTAAGATGATCACACCCCAAAGATCGAACTTCTTATCAGTCGAAACCTGGGATTGTCAACTTCCAACCCTTATCCAACACACCTGTTCATCATTTTTAAATAGTCCTGTATACTTTAATTCGCTTGATCAGGTGTGTTTGGATCTGGCTTTCGGCAACTAGTGTTGACTTCTTAAGATTGACAAAACGTTGTAGTGTTTTCAAGCATTTATGTGTAAAATTGGGAAGGAAAGTATCAACTAGCTGTTCATTTTTCTTTTTTTAAGATGAGCAGCTGAAGTGGCTAGATGGCAGCAATGTGCAGTTCTCTAACTGGAAATACGGTCTAAGACCAAACATCACCGAGTCCTTCATGGTTGGTCTCAACTTAATCGGAGAGTGGGAAATGATAACAAATCCACGTTTTTTCAATACCTTCAAACAGAGGAGTATTGTGGTGTGCAAGATTGAAAATGGTAAAGCAACACCAATGAGTTTCAGTTTTCATATGTTTTTACCAAAAATGTGTTTATTTAGCATTAAACTGCTAAATAAGTCATTGATATTACATGAAAGAAGTCTTAAAACTTATTTTCTATTTTTAGCATTAGTATGCATGCTCTTTTTATGACCTCAGATGAATAATTTATTTATTATAAATGTATATTCCATACACTTTTATTTATAGACTTGCAAAAATGTCTTTAACAGATACCAAAGAGGAGTTCATGAAGGATGTGGTTGACGTTAATGCTCCGGATGGCATAAGTTACCGTCGGGTGGCCAAGAGAATGGATTGGTATCAGGCACTGCAAGAGTGTGGACGCAACGGAGGCCATCTTGCCAGCATTTCTGACAAAACCACTAACGACAACATGGCACTGATCGCCAAACGGGACGGCTTTTCACTCTGGATCGGCCTCTCCAAACAAGATGTACACCATTTTTTGTGATAATAGTAATAACTGACAGCTGTTAGTAGCAGTACGCTCAGTCTTCTGCTCTCAGTTGTTGCCATCGTCATGTAATTTGTCTGGCTGTGTCTTTAGGTAAGTGGATGGCCATATGAGTGGTCAGATGGGAATGCAGTGAAATTCATACCAGATGGATTTGTCAACGACGGCCTTGATTATGAGGAAAAGTGTGTGTTTGTGGACTCCAAAGGCACCTGGACGGCTGTCAACTGTCATGCAGCCCAAGAAGGAGCCATCTGTTACAACCACATCAGTGAGAGTAAGACAAGCAAGCAATGACGCAACACAAACACAGCTGTTGTTCTGAAAGATCAGTCTCAAACTGTTTTTTTTTCTGTGTGTGTGTTTATTTCTCAGAAACTGTTGCACATCTCTCTTCTGAATCCAGCAGCAGTTGTCCCAAGAGTGATGCTCACTTTTCATGGGTCCTGTTCAAAGATCACTGCTATGCTTTCAACATGTACAACTACTCCGTCTTTACCATGGAGAGCGCCAAGAACGTGTGTCAGAATCTGGGTGAGTGTTTATATCCTGTATTGCTGTGTCTTTAACAAATTTGCAGCTTTTTCTGGTCAAGAAGAGATGGTACACATGCAGCCAAACTCAATGATAAAATATTCAAATGCTAGGGCACAAAATATGTTTCACTATTTCTGCAAGAAGCAGCAGATGGTTTCCTTTCTAAACTGTTTAAAACTCAGTTTTTCAAATCCACATAATCACATTAATTTTGTTAACGAAAGCTGTGACGAAAAATGTTCGCTGATGAGCTTTTTTCCCATGACTAAAACGAGGCAGTAAGGCCAGTAAACAATAACTGAGATTGTATTAACATGAAATATCGTTGACAATAAAATATGTCTTTTGGAAATGAAAAACAATACCAAAATCTCTTTTTATTTTTGGCCAAAATAGAGACAAAATATTACTGCACTCTGCTCCTACATGAGCTTTCATGTGTTTGGTGGCCAGTTTAAATCCCCAAATCAGAGATTTGTAGGAAAAAAGAATATGTTTTCTTCCTGTTGTTTTACTTAATTTATGCAATCTGGCAACCACAAACACACACACTTGCTCTTTATAAGAAGCGTCGATGATGATCTGAACACACTGAAAGTCATGCTGGAGTTTAACATCTCCGTGTGAGATGTTCGGCTTAAATGAAAGATCTCTGTCATGAGATCTTGACTATATTGTTTGCGATAAAAACTCAACCGTTGTTGTTTTAACAGAGAACCATCATTGCAATTTGGAATTTCACTGTTGTAGTATTTTGTTGTAGTTTTCATAATGTAGACAGAGCAAGTGAATAAGTCTTTGATATTAATTTATTTAATATTTAGCCTATAGTAAATCAGTACAATAGATGAGGTAAAATAAACTATTTGAGTCCACATTCTGTAGATTTTTTGCTTATTGTAAAAATACATTTCTCAAATGAATTTTTTTTTGTAATTATAATTTTGAGTAATCTAAGTAGGATAACAACAAAAAAGTTAATTTGACACAGGACTAATTTAAAAGATTAAATTAAAGATGAATGACAAAATTACCACTCCTATACACCATCCAAAATCAGCCTGAAAGTGTCTAACCACATCTTGTATTTCTTCAGATTCTTCCTCCAAGCTGTTAACCATCAAGAGCAAAGAGGAGAATGATTTTGTCTCTGACTTCATGAATAAGAACCCCTCCATCACAAGCCGCGTGTGGCTGGCGCTCAACGTTGACGCCAACGGTGAAATAATGATTTCATCTGCCTTGAATCAAACTGTTTCCTTTTGTAAGAGTTATGTAATGTAAATCTTTATAAATCTCTGCAACAGGTGAGCCCACGGGTTGGCACGATGGCAGTGAACTGGACTTCTCTAGCTGGGATGCAAAATCAGGCCCACAATTATCCCGGCAGACGCCACAGATCTGCGCAGTCATGGTGTCCAGCAACGGCTCCTGGACCCACACGAGCTGCTTGAACAGCCGCAGCCGGATCGTCTGCAAAGCACCTGCCTGTGAGTCCCCAAAATCTCTCACCTTGAAAATGTCTCATTTCATATAGTTGAAAATAATATTTAAAAAAAATCTATTAATTTTAAATTTAATTAAATTCATGCATTTAGCAGACGCTTTTATCCAAAGTGACTTACAGTGCATTCAGACAAAATTTTTTTATCTAACATTACCTCATATATATGTGTGTGTGTGTGTTTGTGCGTTTGTGTGTATGTGTGTATATATATATATATATATATATATATATATATATATATATATATATATATATATATATATATATATATATATATACTTCTATATTTATATATATATATATATATATATATACAGCATATATGTCTGATGACATATAGTTGAAAACAATATTTAAAATATATAATAACAATAAAATATATTGTTAAATATAATATATATATATAAAAAACCTTAGATATATTTTATTGTTATTATATTTTTTGCATATTGTTATATATATGTATATGTTTTATTGTTATTATATTTTAGATTTTTTGCATATTATTTTAAACTATACATTTAACGTGCGTATGTATGTATATGTGTGTGTGTGTATATATATATATATATATATATATATATATATATATATATATATATATATATATATATATATATATATATATATATATATATATATATATGTGTATATGTATGTATGTATGTATGTATGTATATATATATATATATATATATATATATATATATATATATATAAAGTGTAATATTATTATTAAAATATTTCATGAATAAACATGATTGAAAATACAGAAAATGTTGTATTATTTTGAAAACAAAACTTAACATTGTGTAACATTTTGGCATAAATATTGCATGTGCAGATCCAGGAAGCCCTGTGGCTTTGGTCTTCTTCATCATTGTACTCCTGTGCATGTTCGCGGCTGTCCCCTTCATCTTGTACCAGAAAAACAAGCATCGCTTCCATTCGACTGTACGTTACCAGCGCAACTTTGATGACGCGGACAGCGCAAGTATGATCAATAATGCAGAATAACGGCTCAGCTGAATGATGGTAGCTATAATGTGCCTTTTACTAGAACCACTCCTCTATGCCATCAACAGAAACACCTGCTTCAGTGGTGCAGTTATTTATTATTTTTCACCCCCGGCATCTTCTTCCGTTTCTGTAAAATAAAATAGGAATGATATTATTCTAAGGGTTTTATTGTTTAAATTCAAATGTCGAAATTGCTTGTGTATATTTTAATTGGAGGACTGCAGGTACTTACCATACTATACAAACTGTGGCTTCTTGTGAGATTACGTTATCAGATCAGGGTTTTTTACTCCTCTTGAGCAGCACTGAATATTAACTCATGCATGGAGCTGGGAAGGTTTGAAGAATGTGTGTTTTACTTCTTTACTTTTCAAAGATGTGATTTTAAGAGATCTGAAACTGTATTATTTCATTTAAAATAATTTATTTTTGTGGATTTAGGGTTAGTTTTTTTCTTTCTTATTTGATTTTTGAATGCCATAGAACATTCCTTTCAAATTTGCCAGAATGGTGTTCCTCCACAGTGTTGATGTTTCATGTACTTTTCCTGGCATTATGCCATTGTTTGCATTCATTACAGTAATATCCAAGTGCTGTATAACAGCTTATGGTAACACAGTAAATGCAGTGCACTGAGTTCTGTATAAGATGCTAATGATAAAATGATAGTTTTAGGTAGATGATTTCTATGCACTCTTACGCTTCGTTCGCTCAAACTACTGAAATCTGATGCACTTTAATACGCTGTTTGAATCTAACTTCAAGCTCAAATTACACAATTTTAGTTAAGGATTTAGTACATGCTTTGTAAATATTTTATTACAGATTTGTTCTTTTTGCTGTTGATTATTTGTTTGTTTGTTTTCATTTTTCACACTACACCAAAGATCATTTGGGATTTTAAGGTAATATATTGCAAACCCAAAAATGTTCACTGAAGATGACGCTGCTTTTGAAAGAAAAAAACATTTTAAAAAAGTTTTATTTTGTTATCCTTGTCTTTGATTTGATTACATATCAGCTTTCCTCTGTTTTGACCACATGCTCAATAAAACAATGTTACGTCTTCTAATATGACATGTCCTTGTTTTATGTTGTTGACTATTAATAGACATATTTTAAAGTCATAGCGTTAAATTACTTTAAAGTTTGAGTTACTTACATGCAGTATTCATTAGTGTGTTGATGCTGACTTAGTATTTATCCAGTGCATTATTTAATGTTAGTTAGTCATTATTTTCCATTATTAAAATACAGTGTTTTATAATGCAAGTAAGGCAAGACAAGACAAGGCAATTTATTTCTAAAGCACGATTAAAAACAACAAGTTGACCAATGTGCTGTACAGATTCTAACAACATCAACATATACACAAAAAACATTTCACAAATAACAACATTTTTGCTAAATGTTGAATAGCATTTAGCAAAAAAGCCTGGGAGAATAAATTAGTTTTTTAAAGGGACTTAAATGACACCAGTGTGGAGGCAGCTCTCATCTGTAACGGTAAACTATTCAACAGATCTGAAATATAAGATGGAGCAAGGCCATTTAAAGATTTAAAAACAATCAGCAAAATGTTTAAATCAATTCTATAATGGACCGGCAACCAATGCAAAGGTAACAAAATGGGAGTGATGTGGACCCGTTTCCGAGAACCAGTTAACAACCTTGCAGCGGCATTTTGGACAATCTGTAGTCATGAAAGGGTGGACTGACTAATACCTAAATACAGGGAATTACAGTAGTCCAAACGGGAAGACACAAAAGCATGCATCACTCTTTCAAAATCACAAACGGATAAAAATTGTTTAATCATTGCCAGTGTTCTTAGTTGAAAAAACCCTGATCGAACAACACCATTGATCTGCTTATCAAAATTTCAAGGCATCATCAAAAATTACACCTACATTTTTTACCATGGATATACCATAGTTAGGTAAAGGGCCTAAATCAATATTAGTAGACCTAGATGCATTGGAGGGTGCAAAAAATTGATGGTAGAGTGCAGAAAATTCACAGTCAACCATGTTTTCAAGTCCTTTAAGCATGCGAGAAGAGGTTCTAAAAAATTGCCTTTCTTCTTTACAGGTACATTGATCTACGTAGCATCAGCGCAGCAGTGAAACAATATACCATGTTTACTAAAGTTAGATCCAATTGGCAGCATATACAATTAAAACAGAGTAGGTCCCAAAATAGAGCCTTGTTGGATCCCACATGTAAGAGAGGCAGAATGAAACACTTCAATTAATGAATTCTTGAAAAGACTGCAATTGAATAAGGACCGCTTTCTCCAGCACCTTTGATAAAAAAGGCAGTTTTGAAATAGGCCTTTAATTTGTGTAATCTGTAGGATCCAATTTAGTATTTTTAATTAATGGTTGCACTACAGCATGCTTGAAAGATGCAGGAACAATCCCTGATACAAGGGAGCTATTTATTATTAATAAAATGCTAGGCCCAACTACATCAAATGCTTGTTTAATTAGTCTGGATGGAACAACATCAAGAGGGGAATCCGATGGCTTCAACTGATCAACTATTCTAGCCAAGGTAGAATATTGAAGAAGTTTGAACTGATAAAACACAGTAAGGCAAAGAAGGAGCAGAGGGATCACCATCTACAGGAGGAATTTGGGATCTAATCTTTTCAGTCTTTGATACAAAAAAAACCTCATATAAGTATATTGCATTTAGCGTATGACAACAACAACAAAAAAGCATAGTGTCGAATTTTTTTATTAGTAGTATTTTATTTGATTTTTAATGTATTTAACAACTAGTAATAATAATAATAATGAAAATTTGTCATTCATTCATTTCATTTTATTCGTTTTATGAATTTATCAAATTAGTTTATACGTGAACATTATTTTCACGCTAATTTTTTCCTCTGATTTTTCCTGTTCTTGTTCTACGTCTATAAGATGTGGTTTGACAGACAGTATTGATTAATTAATGACTTATACAGCACTACTGTAACTGCAGGGTGTCTATTACAGTCTCTCTCTCTGTTTTATCTCCCGTTAAAAATAGATGTTGGCAACTGTAGGCAAGGGGAGGGGAAGTAGATCAAAACCCTAAAAAGGGCTCTTAAGACGCCGACTTCGGCATCCTTTTGGAAGTTGTTTCTACTTTTAGAAAAAAAAAAGATGAAAAAGTACTTATATTTGCATTAACCCAAGGAGAAAGAGAGATATGTATATATGTATGGATGTATGTATATATAATATTTACAAGCCAAAGCATCTTTAAAAATTGAGCCAAGGGCAAAAAGAGAACAGAGTTTAAACCCAAAGTTGTGGTCATTGTAGAAAACGTGCTTCTATCCTTCAGAAGTGAGTGAGAACGCACACAAGGCTACAACTTCCCAATGCCGATCCTGCTGGGGTTGTGCTTCCAGGTAAAATCTTGTTTTACCCTAATTGTATGTCTCAAGAGTCCAATTAAAAAGCAATAAATGAACATTTGCCCATCTTAAACTAAATCTGTTGTCTTGCTCTCTTTCAGTCGGTTAAATGGTCTGAAAATTGAGGTAAATGCTATATATAGTCTTAAGAGTATCCTTACATGGGGCGGCTGAGTGAAGGCATTCCCTAAGTGAGTGCATTATTTTTGTTCCTTCAGCAGGAGCTTTCCAACTGCTCTCAGGCTGCTCTTCCAACACTCAAAGCTCTTCTTTTCTCTTGGGGTAAGTGCAGCTTTATTTTGTTAATCTGTTAACAGATACCTTTTGGGAGACGTACGCTTCCCAGATTATCATATTGGGTGTATTTCACACGCATGATTTCAACTGAATATTGACATTACTGAATTTTGAAAGTCTCCGGTGTTTAGAGCTTGAAGTGATTCTGGACTTGAGGTCATTGCAAAATGTTTTGAGCCTTCTTTATCTTCATATTAGATGTAGTCCCAAAAATCTTGTTTTGGAATGAGTCGGTCTAAATTTAACTGAACAAATCCTGTAGTTTGTTTGTTTCCACATGAGACCTTATGGTCATAGCAACCTGTCACATTATGTGCAGGTCAAAGGTCAAATCTAAGGTTTTTTGCTCAGATTCTTTTGCTCCCGCTTGGATTTTTGTAGCTCTGAGATGTTTGTGTCCAGTTATTCTGAGGTCAGCTTTTCACTTTCTGCCTGTAATGCGATGCACTTGAGCTCATGGAGCTGCTGATTGGCTGGAATGTGAGGAGAGGTGGTTTTGGTGCTAGTTTACAATAACCAGTAGCTAAAGTAAGAAACTGACTCTGGGAATATACAGTATTTTATATTGCACTGATTTATTTTGGACAGGCAATATTCAGTTTTCGAGTGTATGTATGTTTATAAGGTTATTTCTTTTAGAATTTCGGAATCATTTGAATTTTCAAATCATTCTATATTTGTTTGTGTATTACATGTCTCATTGCTAACCAATATTACTATGTGCCATGCTCATATTTAACATTCTTAATGGTTTATTTTGCCCAGTATGATGAATTAGACTGCACAGTAAGTCTTGGTGTGGTCTAAAGGTCTTTTTCAGAGTGTTCCCGACATGCCTGCGAAGGGCGTTACACTTTATCGGCAGGAGCAATCGCAACATCAAAGCTCAAAACATGTTGTCCAACACTCAAGGTATGGGATGCGGTTGCACTGAATTCGAATGGCCGAGCATATGGATAGCTTTGACATGAATTTGGCTCAGCAGGCCAGAAGATCTGTCCTTAAACACACAGCAGCTTCCGCTTGTGCTAATACCGCTCTCTATGTTGCTTCATAAGAGACCCGAAGGACTAGTGACCTGATTAGACACTGGTGTGTAAAGATGTATATGCAAAGCTAGTGTGCTCTGTGAACAGACTCAACATTACGTCATACATCAGTGGTGAGAAAGGAGAATATACTGCTTGGCATACTGTAGGAAAATATGATATAAGGCATGGCGCTCAAGCTTTTTGGCTGTCAAAAAAGAAAGTGGTTTGTATTGACATTTTGGGTGAAGAGTATCGGGGGGATTCAGATTTGCTTCAGTGTGGAGGCTGTTGGATTTAGGTTAACAAGCATGAATAAATCCGCTTTCATCAAACCATCAACAGGTCATCAACTCATTAGTAGAGACTTTAAGACATAAAATTGGTGTCACAGAAAGGAGACATGCAAAATGTGCAGTGGTGGGGTGCCTCCAGGACCTGTGTTGGGAACCATTGCGTTGAAGGAACAAATGTGTTGCTCTGATCAACTTGGCCCTCAAAAATCAAAGTTTGAGATTTTGCAATAGACTGGAGAATCTGGATCCAGAAAGTATATTGTATTTAGCAGAACAGAAAAGATTAATAGTAATCTAAATCACAATTTTTGTAAAGCTTTACTGGCGCTGGTGACTGAAATATGCTTTTTAGCGATTCCTGTTAAAATCTGTTTATTTTTATTTTTGAAGGGACTTTAAAAAGAGGAAGAACAAAGAACTTATTCATTCACTAATTAATTATGAACTTAACCATCTAAAGTGGTACACATTTTAAAACAATAAAAATATACTTATTTCCATTATAGGTACTTATTTCTATTAATATACAAAAAGAATATATACTAAATGTAACTGCAAACTGAATTCTATGTTTCCTGACACTTAAATACTTAATAATCAGAATAAAAAATTAAAAGATATGATAGTTTGAAAATAATATTAAAAAAACAATTAGTTAAACGTAAGTGTTTTTTTTTTTTTGTATAAGACACTTAGGTATAGGGCATAAAGGCATCTTTATATTTAATTTCATAATAACTTGTGTTTTTAAAATGTGGTTTAAGTGAATGTACCGACAATTATTTGTAGCAAACTAAAATATACATTATTATCCAATTTTAAGCAATAATAACCACAGTATAGTAGGCCCAATCCACATTATACAGTGTACTGCAATAATAAAAGATGCAACTAATCCTTCAGTAGTTGAAACTCAGACTTTCACACAACGGCACAAAGTGTGAAATGTAACAAACTGCTGTCACACAATGCAAACATGACTCAAACACTGTTCTGATGTGTACAGCAGGAAATCAAGCTCTCGGGTAGAGAAGAAGGAGCAGGTCCAGGCCTCTGAGGCTATGGCAGAACAAGCCTACACAGTGCCAACCTTCAGGGAGAGGTGAGATTTTATTGGCTCCTGCATCTATTACAGTTCAGAGGGCTATTTAAAGACAGTGTAAGAGTAACCCTGATGCCTGCTTCCATATTTACAGATGACAAAAATGATAATGTCACTGTACTCTTAAGACCTAACCTGTGCATTCTGGAATGTAAATGTTGAGTTTTGTGTCCGCAGGGCTCCTGAAGGCATGCAGGAGTATCAGAGAATGGCGGCTCACTTTGGAAGAGATTTGGTTCATCTGCAGCAGGAGCTGCACAGGATGAAAGTGGCCACAAAGGAGCAAGTCAACAATATTGAGATTACTAGAGAGGTGAACATCATCCTAATTATCTCTCTTTCTCAAAATACCTCAGTGTGTGCCCAAAAATGATCATTCGTGTTGATGAACTCGTGTTGTTATTCCGAACCTGATGGCTTTTTTCTTCTGTGGAGCACAAAAGAAGATATTCTTAACAGTGTTGTGTGTTTTGTCCATACAATGAAGGTCGAAAAGCAGACTTTTTCCTGTATTTTAACAGGTGAAGGGAATGTGGAAGGATTGTCCTGCGGAGGTTCCCAAAGCGCCGGACTTCCAGATAAGTCTGAGAGCTCACACTGTGTGGGAAAAGACTCCGGTCAAGCTGTTCTGCACCGTGTCCGGCCAACCCAGCCCTACTGTCAAATGGTTTGGATTCAGTTCGATGTTCCAAAACCTTTATAAAACATGCTTTAGTAATGATCTGATAGCTTAATTTAAACTTCAGCAGCATAAACGGTGATATTATTTGAATAATCTCAGTGAAAAGGTGATTCAGTCATTGAATTTTTTTCATAAAAACATTTAGATGTATTGTTAGTAAAACTTTGCTTCATTCATGAGGTCCTTTACGTGTTTTCAGTCTCTGCTGTGGTTTAACTCTCCTACTAATCTGGTCCAAATGAAGCATAACGGTACAGTTTTTCTCTGTATTTGCAGGTATAAGAATAATGTTGCCATTGAGCCCTTGAGTGCTCCTGGAAAATACAAAATTGAGAACAAGTACGGTGCTCACAGTCTGATTATTAGCAGGTAAGACCTCTCACACTCTCAGTTCACAGTTAAGCCTCTAAAAGTTCCTTGTTCCATTTTTAATTTAGAGTTGCTAACAATTAAACAACACCCTCAAGTTACTCTTTATTACACATGTACTGTACCTAAATGAATTAGAAAGAGAGCTTATCTTTAATATTTATCTACCCTTGCGTCTTCAAAACTCATTTGATTGTCTCTCTTTCCTGGAACACAAAGTGAGATATTGCAAACAATGTCCAAGCTGGTCTCTTCCATATGAAAATGAACATTGTAAAAAAAAAAATTTTGTTTACAGAAAAAACAAATGCTAGTGAAATAAAAAAAAACTGTTAAGATGACTTATCATATATTATGAAATATTAATATACTGTCATTGTTATTTTTTTTTTATAACAGTTTTATAATTTATGGTAATTTATAACAGTAAATCTACATTCCCAGAAGTCTGTATAAATGACACATCACATTTGTTTTTTATTTACTTAATGTTGTATTAGTAATGTATTTTAGTGTGTTTTGAGTTGCATTTGATGTCATTTAGTTTTTATTGTGACAGTGTTTTGTCAGTCACAGCTGACAGGTTGACTGTAGCAAATATCTGACCGTTTTTAACCATAAACTTTAACAATTATACAAGGCCACATCGTCAGAGACGAATTATTTACATTTTAATCTTGTCCTCTCATAAAGATGCGATATCATCTCATTTAATGAAGCTTACAAAGCATACAGATTACTTTTATGGTGCTTTTGGTCCATTTACTTTCACTTTTTGGAGTGCAACTCTCTATTTTCCATCTGTAATGATCTGCGAATATGAATGAAGTACTTGTGAGAGTGACACTTTCCAATTTAGTCCCAGTGAGGTTCGTCTTGAAGAAGTCTCAGCTGTTGGTTCTGCTCAACTTAGCAATGCGTCATTTGATCCTGGAACGCCTGACGCCCGTGAAGACTCACAGCAGCTCTCAGAGATCCCAGGACGTTTGGTCTGACCAGACGCTCATTCATTCTCACAAAAGCTTGTTGTATGTTTTTCTACAGCTCTCAGAGAGATATCAAATCATGCGGAAATAATCAAATAAAATTGGTGTATTGGTCAGGACAAACGTCTCTTATGCATGGCAAAGGAAACGGAGTGGCTCTAAAATAGTCCACAGGGACTGAAGGTCACATTTCGGTGCTCTATTCTCACTCCTTCAAGGACAGCAAGGCATGTCTGAGTCCAGCACACTGCTGTCGTCTGAGATCATGTTCTGGATGCAAAGTCTCTCCACTCGTACCAAATAGTTCTTGAAAGAAGAGCATAGAGAGCATTTCCACCCTGTTAAATAAAAATTAGGCTGCTTTTACTCTCCCCTGAGGCATCCTAGGTGTATATGACTTTCTTCTTTCAGACGAATCCAGTCAGAGTTATATTAAAAATATATATGTCTTTGATCTTTCAAGCTGTTTCAATGGGTGTTGCATTCCTTCAGTCCAAAAGACGTGAAATTAAAGGCACACCTGAATTTCGAAAGGCAGTAATGATATTTCTCCTTATATTTCTGGTTACAACACCCATTTATTTACATTGAGATTGTGTTGTTTGGTTGCAGATGTGCAGTTACTGATTCTGGAGTGTACAGTGTTGTGGCAACCAATCCACATGGAAAGACCACTTCCAAAGCCACTGTTTGCGTCAGGAGTGAGTGTCTCTTCTTTTCTCCTCATCTTTTCTCTTCTCTTTTGGTCTTTCAGTCATTTCCCCCTCTTGTCTTTCCATGTAGGGCCACTAGAGGGAGGAGAGCTCTCCTATCTGCCAGGGCAAGGTGAGATGGAGCTTGTATTTGGCTGAAGGACCTTTCTTGAGATCATGAGCCATAAACATGTTCTGTTCTGTATGGAAAGCCTTGATAAGACATGGAAACAGTGTTACAATTTTTCCCAGGGTTCATTTGTGCTTGTAAACAGAAGGCAGTGTGGTAAACTTCTCCTAGAGCTGTCGATTATACAAAGAACGTGTTCATAGTTTCTGAATCCTTATTAATTCTCATAGATCCTCAAATTACTTGACGAACTGGGTTGTGGAAAAATAACGAACAGAACAAATTGCAATTTTTTTGGTGTGTGAAAGTTAATATGAAATATAGTAAATGTGAAATATGAAGACTACTGTTTCACGGGGGGATGAAGTTTACATCTTTGGGATTTAAGCAAATGAAATATGGTTGCTAAATATATAAATAAATGTAGAAAGAAAGAAACAAACAAAAATATAAATGCAATTAAATCTAATACAAATAAATAGTAGTACATTGATAATAAATAAAATACATGAAAAAAGTCAAATTACAACAAAAACAAAAAACCAAGTTATCTTAAAGTTATTTAAAACAATCATCGTATTAAAGAAAAAAAATTAAGTCATTTCTTGCAGCTTTAACATATTTCATATAGGTTAGGAATTGTAATCTCTTTAATTAAAAGATCTGATAATAACTTTGCAGCTTTAAAAATTTCATGTAGGTTAATAAATTGTAATTGAGCTTACAATCTCTCTTACCACTTTTTGAAGGCAATGCAAAAGTTTTTAAGTGAATGCAAAATTTTTCAAGTCAAGCCAGAATTTTTCTATCAGCTTATAACAGTCTTATTTATTTATATTAAAAAGTCATCTGTTGTGAACAATTCTGACTTAATAACTTGGTATGGTGGATATCTGACCCATGGGTGGTCTTGGGTTTAAATTGTGTTTCCTTTAGCTCCTTTCTTCGGCATTCATCCCAGCAAGCTTGAGGTGACCCTGCTGGAGTCATTTGGAGTGACGTTCGGTAGCGAAGGAGACTCTGTTAGTCTGGTGGCCAACATGGTGGTGGTGCCTGATCTCCCAAACCTGCCGCCCGAGGCCACGTGGTACAGAGATGGTGAGAGCCTGCATTCCTCAGTCAGTTTAGAAGCACTGAAAAACGCTCAACTGATACTAACACTCTGTATTTGTGTGTGTAGATACTTTGCTAGTTCCATCCAGGTGGGCTGAGATGTCAATTGGTGGTGGGGTCGCCAAGCTTACACTTCCTCACCTGAACAAGGATGATGAGGGTCTTTACACGCTTCGTATCTGGAGCAAGGGTGGAACTGTTGAACACAGTGCTTACCTGTTTGTTAAAGGTACAGAACATGTGACGCATTAGCTAACCATCACTAAAATAACTGGGAGCTAACATATATACATGTCTGTATTTGATTGACAGATGCCACTCCCACAGTGGCCGGGGCCCCTGGAGCCCCCATGGATGTTAAAGTCTCTGATGTCAACCCAGATTATGTCCTGGTCTCCTGGAAACCTCCAAACACCACCCACGAGGCTCCCATCACTGGATACTTTGTGGACAGGTGAAATTGCGAGTTACAAATTCAGGAGCGTGAGATTTAAACTTGCAGTTCTGAGAAATAAAGACAGAATTGAGAGATATGAACCCGCAAATTAGACTTTTTGTTTATATCTCTCAATTCTGACTTAATAACTTGCGACTGTGTGTTATAAAGTCACAACTGTGAAGTATAAACTAGTGCTTTAAAATGATTAATCACAATTAACCGCATCTAAAATAAAAGTTTTTGTTTACTTAATATATGTGTGTGTGTGTGTGTTTTATATAAATACACACATAAACAGCATATATTTTGAAAATATATACGTGTATATATTCATATTAATATAATTTGTCATGTATAAATACATTTAATATATAAACGTAACATATTTTTCTTAAATATATACATGCATGTTTGTGCATTTATAAATATATAATGAATATACACAGTACACACACATATATTACGTAAACAAAACCTTTTTCTTTTGGATGTTTTTAATTGCGACAGCACTAGTATTAATTCCTAAAGTATAGACTATAAAAATTATAAAATATTATATAATTTTTTCTTAGCAAAACTCGCAGTTTTGAGTTTGTATCTCCCTATTCTGAAGAGAAAAAGTCAGATTTGCGAGTCTATATCCCACAAATATGACGCTATATTTAGCAATTCTAAAGTCTAAAGAGTTTCAGTATCATGCAATTATGATACAAAAAATCTCAGGAGCTTTTTTTATTTTTTATTCAGTGCAAAAATGGCCATACATGTTAATTATTTAGATAAATATTGAAGAGTATTTTAAAAAAGTCTTACATACTGTACATCTTGTGTCTTGCAGACGCAAGTCAGGAACCAAGGACTGGGTCCAGGTCAATGACTCCCCTGTGAAAGTGTGCAAGCTGCCCGTCCACGGCCTGACCGAGGGGGCTTCCTATCACTTCAGAGTGAGGGCTGTGAACAAAGATGGCATCAGTCTGCCTTCCAGGATGTCTTCTGGAGTGACCGCTGCAGAAGTGGAGAGTGATGTGGAAGGTAGGACTTAAAACACAGCACAAAAACAACAGATAAAGACATCTTGCGTTAAAACAGGACCAGCATATAACCCACATGATTTACATGAGCTGTTATAATTAATTCAAGCAAAATGCAAGCTTGCATCAGGAGCAAAAACAAACACAAAAAACACTTCCTCAAGCCGTAGACACCTCTGGATTTAGTCACGGTAAGTGTACAGGATGCAGCGTTATGCTTTTGCTCCGAATTTATAAATAATTTTCTCACTTGTGTGATCCAAGTGCCTTTAATACTTCACTTTCTGTGTTTTTTCAAATTCATTAGATGCCTTTAGTGTCACTTTAGAAATACACATTTCATGAAAGTGTAAAGGCATCTGTACAGGTGATCTTAAAAGGAGTCTAGTGTTTAATATTTGTAAATGCAATCACCCAACCTGATGTAAAATTGAAGTATTATGTTTATGTATTGTGAAACAGTGATTAAAATCGAAGGGAAATATGACATTGCGATTCGACAGGAGGAACTGCAAGGAGGTACTTCAATTTCAGATTTCACTGAGCCATTAATATCATCTTTCTCCATCCTCTCAATCCAAACAAATGCATGCCGTTTCTGTCAAATTACAATTTAACACTTAATCCATTTTTTTCATTCATTCATTTAATCTAGTAAAACGTCAAGGGTTAAACAAAACCTTGATTTTTGAAAATGTACATTCTATTTTTTTTTTTTAAGGAAGACAATTCTTCCTTGTGTATTATATAAAAATATGTATTCATGTGAACACTGTAACCAAGAATAACGAAAAATCATGGAATATCCATGGTCCTTAATGATTTTATGTTAAAATTCATATGAATGGAAGGTGCCCAGTATCTAATCACGTTTTTCTTCCTTTTTAATCATCTGTTTGGCTTCATTTTAAGTAGTCCTGACTTCAAAGTCAGGATATTACGTGTCATCTCCCAATTAATATTAGGCTATGTAAACTGCATATTAATTCAAATATATCATTAGAAAATAAATAGTAATGCAGCATGGAGCATGACTTCCAAAAGTATTTTAAGTCAGCTAATCAGACTGGATTGACAACAAGTGCAAAAATGAATAAATAGTATCTATAATAATAATAAATGTTAGATACGGTTATATATTAAGGGTGAACTTCTAACCAATAATTCTGATTAAATATCATCTCTTCATTTAACCCAAAACATGTGTGTTCCTCAGACTCAATTTAACCAGCAAATAAATGAGTGAAATAATCCGTTCATTAAATCCAGCTAAATTAAACAAATACAATTAAATAAATCTAAAAAGTATTAAAACGTTGTTGTTTTTTTCTGCAGTGTGGTCTAAATCCTAAAATGTTATTTAAAGGGATATGACCAACTGAATTTTTGGCTGCTATTTGTTTTCTTATACAATTTGGTAAAGTAATCAATACAGTATACTGTATGTTCTTCAGTTCTTTCTCTACCGTAGTTTTTGTTTGTCAGTGAACGGGTCCAATGTTTTTGCCAGAAATTCATGTTGTCTCAACACATTATTACTAAGTTACTAACACACTGCACATAAGAGTGTATATGTAAAGCAGATATTGTCATCTTGTATAAATAAACATCTGATTTATTCCTATTTAGTGTATGTAACAATACCAGGTCCACCAACCAATGTGCATGCTACAGAAATAAACAAAACATATATTGTTCTGAGCTGGACACCACCTAGTCCTCGCGGACGGGCACCTGTCTGGTACCTCATTGAGAAGGTGTGTGTGCACTTTATGATCCGTAAAAATAATAATGTTTAAAATCTATTAAAATATGAATAATGTCAGTTTCTTAATCTTACTAGTTTTCAGAATAAACATTGTTAGATTGAAAATCAAGGAAGTCATGGAATTTGAACATCAAAATGCTATAATCTTAAATGACTAGTCTTTAATTGTGCTTTGAATGTAGTGTTTTAATGTAATACATTATCAGTGTAATAATGTAATGTAATGTTACAGTGCCAGTCGTCATATTTGGTCAAAAGGTTGGGTTTTTAAAGGGGAAACTCTCCATGACTTAGTGTGTAGGTGACAGTCACGTCTGGCAGAGAGTCAACACTGCGGTCCAGCTACGATCTCCCCGTTACCCTGTTTACGATATGGAGGACAACAAGTCTTACAGTTTCCGCGTAATCACTGTCAACAAGTATGGCTCAAGTGAGCCTTCAGAGCCCACAGCACCCATCGAAAAGGTGGACTCTTATGGTAAGAAGGCTCTAAACTGTCAACCTGTTGTTGTGGTTGTGTAACTGTCAGATGCCAAACTATGTGATGTAAGATGTCCAGAAGATGTGCAAAAAATCCTACAAATGCTTCTTGTATAATGACTTCCATGCTGTATTTTGCATGTTTTTTTTTTTTTATATTGGTATGTATGTTTATGTTACCACAGCCTTCTGCTTTGTGAAAAGGATATCACTTAGCTCGCTTAAAGTTTGAAATATCACTATGATCTTAAATGCTTTTCCCCTCCACGAGAAGTTTGCCACTGTTGTTGTTTGGCTCACATTTATTGGGTTTTAGTCCCACCTCATCCCACATCCATCCACCATTACATTCACTTTCAGCACAGCTGGCTTCCACTCCCAGTTAAACCTGTGAAAATATCTCTAAAGGTTGTTGTGTTTTGGTTTTTGCAGGTGTCCCCTCTGCCCCGGGACAGGTGATTGCTTCTAGAAACACTAAAACGTCTGCTTTTGTGCAATGGGAGGCCTCGAAACATGCTCACAACCTCATGGGATACTATGTGGATGCCTCTCTGGTCGGCTCCAAAAAATGGTTTCCTTGTAACCACAGGCCTTACAAACACACCAGGTGAAATGCGCACAAAACATCCAGATTTTGTTTAAGCTTGTCACAATAATCGCTTGAGAATTCTAAACTGGTTTCTTGAGGTTGGTTTACATTGTGCCTGATCATCTGGATTTCCATTCGTCAGGTTTGTGGCCCATGGATTGGTCCCAGGAGATACTTACGTTTTCCGTGTGCAAGCCGTGAATGCTTATGGGTTGAGCGAAGAATCGCAGGAATCTGCTCCTCTCTTCATTGATGCTGCTCTTTGTACGTATGCAACTGTGCTGGTTTTTATTTAAAGTGGTCTTGTAGTTTATATTGACACCTACTGGTGGCGTGGATGTATTATCCAACATTGTCAGTTGCATTTGCAAAAATATGCAAATGTACCTAGAATAGAATAGAATATAATAGAATACAATGAGCTTTTATTGCCAGGCATGTTTACAAATACAAGGAATTGGTTTTCAAGACAGAATCTTCCACAGTAACAGAATGACAGTAACAGAACAGAAAATTCTAATAATAGACGGTATATATAGTAAAATATTTGAAGTGTAAGTAGCATATTAAAGGTGCACTACATATGTTTTCTGTTTTACCGGCCTGAATACAAAAGTGGTCTTGTAGTTTATACTGACATCTACTGGCGTGGATGTATTATCATACAAAAACAATCAGTAACAGTTGGAGATGCAATTCTAAAAAACTTGAATAAAGATTTAAATTAAGCTCTGTGTTCCATCCACAATGGCTCTAGTCACTCATAATGTATGTGATCTCACACGATCAGCTACTCCCTCCGCTCCATACGGCATCAGTCTGCTGAACTGTAATGGATCCTCCATGACCCTGGCCTGGAAACGCCCCAAAAACACGGGCGGCTCTAAGATCACATCTTACTACCTGGACAAGCGTGAAGCAGGATCAGTCGACTGGAAGGAGGTTGGCCCCAATCCGGCTGTCCACAGGACCTTCACGGTACGCTGTTAATCAATATATTTCTTAATGAACTAATTACAAAACTACTCTAAATGTGTACTGTCATTGTGTGTTTTCTGTATTGGTCTGTATTTGAAACAACTGGGTCCAGGTGGAGAATCTGACCAGTGGAGTTTTCTACGAGTTCAAGGTTCAGGCTTCTAACTTGGCCGGAGTTGGCCTGCCATCTCAGCCCAGCAAAGCTTTTGCCTGTGAAGCCTGGACAATGGCTGAACCTGGTCAGTCCCCCGTTTACTGTCCGTATAAAGCAAAAGACCTAGAATCTAAAGATGAAAAATAAAACCTTTAAATCACAGCACAAATCAGACACGTTTTTACTTTGAGATCAATCTGAGGTTAAATGCAGATTTTAAAACCATAACAAGAATCCGTTTCATAGTTATGATACTGTTTTTGAAATCAAATCTTTGCATAGCTATGACTGGAAACACTGGCATCTAAAAATTTTAATTTAACAAAATAAAGCATATACAGTACATAAACCCAAAAAAAAAAAAACAGTTAAGCTTCTCTCCTATTCTGTGTCCTTAACTCCAGAAAAATTGGTGTTTCATAATTTAAAGCAGTTAATGCAATATGGAAAGGAAATCAATCAAATTGTAATTAAATTATGCAACTCAATACTGTTCATATATGGAGGTTGCACAGCAGAAAATACCAGTTCATAATTCCTCTCTTTGTTATCAGGCCCGGCGTATGACATTAGTTTCTGGGAGGTGCGTGACACCTCCGTCCTGGTGCAGTGGAAGCCTCCTGTGTACAGCGGAGACTGTCCCATCACTGGCTACTTTCTGGACATGGCTAAGAAGGGCACATCTGATTTTGCCGCTGTGAATGCCGAGCCGATTGGGCATTGCTACTTGAAGGTAACACACAAACCCCTCATTTTGTTACAGAAATCTGGGATTGTGAAATACATATTCAGTTGTTTGTACACTGATCTCTAGGTGGCTGGACTAGAGACTGGAGCGTCGTATGTGTTCAGAGTCCGGGCTTTGAATGCTAAAGGTGTTGGAAAAGCTTCAGATGTGTCCGATCCTGTATGTGCAAAAGCAATGCCAGGTAACTGCAATACTGTATTATTATCAGCTGGAAGCACTTACAATTTATTTTGTAACTTGGATTAATTTAATGATTACTGATCATTTAACGATTAACAATATAATCGTTGATTATTTCACAGATTAAATAGTAGGCTTTGTTCTTCTGTTATTCAGCTTTTACAATTTGTGCAAATACTGAGTTACACATTCTAATTAGTAAAATAAAATAAGGCAACCACTTCAATTATATTACAATTGAAAAAATAGTTGTACAATATTTTAGACATTCAAAATGAGATGACAAAGACATTCTCATTCACCATTTAATATACCTTATGAAAAAGCAACTCATCATTCTGTCTCACAAATCCCTTTGTAAGTCAAAATAATAGTATGTGATGATAAATTTTATTTTTGGATAAATTATTTTATTCAAAACATTAGCTCTCTTAAAACACCTTATAGTGTCATAATAATCTAAACTTCACAGAGCTAGATTTAGCTTTAATCTATACAAACCTAACTATCACTTTATTGTAATGTATATTTATTCATTTTTGCATTCACTAATAAAAATATTTTATCTTTAGTTTGCTCCACAATGGATAGCTGCATTATAACATAAAATCAAGTTGTTATTCTAACTGAAAGCATTATTGACGGGGGTTTTTTTTCATACTGTAAATCTGCTTGCTATTAATCAATATGTTTTATAAAGCACTATATAAATAAAAGTGATGTGACTTGAGTTCCAATTGCACAACTCAGACAAACGTATACACATAACTATGATTAGATGCTTTCTTAACCGCTGTTTTCTCATCACTGACATTTTTGTTCTCTGCTTATTTTGTTATTTAGAGGAAAACATGCAGCACACGGCTGCCTTTACACACCGGCTGTCTTAAGTGCCGTGTTTTCTTCTTCTTTTGAATTGCATATGAGAAGCTGAATTACAGTTTTGCACTACAGCTCTGCATTGGTCAGACCTCCTTATTGCAGGCCCTTACATTAGGTCAAATGAGATCAAAATGACTGTTCGATAAACATTTTTTTATTGACAATTAGGTTTTGATGACTAATCATTTCAGCCCTAATCCACATTCATTCTTTAACATAAAGTTTTGTTCCAAACCCATACAGTGAAAGCAAATAAGGTCACATTTCATTGAATGGCAAAAAGTGGATTATGATAAATATTTATATTTATATGATATTATTTTGCTTTTTTTTTTAAGGTACAAAGGAGATTGTATGTGGTGTGGATGAAGAAACCGGAGACATTTTCTTAAAATTTGAAGCTTGTGAAGTTTCCGAGACCTCTCAGTTCACTTGGTCAAAGTCCTACAAAGAAATCACTGAATCCAGCAGGGTCTCCATCACGTCCTCTGGAAGACAGTATGTCTGATCAGTGTGGATTTTGTCATTTATTCAACCCAATCTCATGAGAATTTTGAAGTATTGTGCAAATAAACGAGTTTGCACAGTCTGACTAGTGTAAAAATATCAGCAACAAGGTCAAAAGATTGTACACAAATGTACATTTGAGATTCATATGAAATTGCAATCAGTTTATCAAATTGTTAAATACTTACGAATTGTCATGAGACTGTGTTGCATATATTACATCATTACATAATGAAGTTCTGTAGCAAAGTGCTCTAAATAACCAAGCTGTGTTGTGTTCTGTCAAGCTCTAAGCTGACATTTGTAAACGCTGAGAAGGAGGATTTGGGCGTCTACTCTGTCGCGGTGACTGACACAGATGGAGTTTCATCCAGTTACTCCGTCAATGAAGAAGGTCAGAGATTGGGTTTAAATATCTCTTTCTTTATTTACTTCAGAACAAGTTCAATTAATATGATACCTGTTTTCTTTTACAGAGCTCAAAAAAATGCAGGAGCTGAGCTATAACATCAGACATCCCAGTGAGTTGCCTGTGGATTGTGGATTGTCATTTCTTGAGTATCTAAGAATGATTTGGTGTTTAAATGAATGACTTTTTTATCAGTTGTCCCGCTGAAGACGGAGCTGAATTATGAGATTCTGGAGAAGGGTCACGTGCGGTTCTGGGTGCAGGCTCAGAAGTTGTCCTCCTCTGTCAACTACAGGTTCATCGTCAACGATAAAGCCATCACGAGTGCTGAGGTACAAGCACAAATGATTATATATTTACCAATAATTACCAAAATTACTTATTATTTATTCGTTTTATTTACTGTTTTTTATTATTTAAAAAATAATAATTATAAACATTAGATATCTAAATTTTACACAAATAACTAATAATAATAATATGCAATTGTTGACATTATTATTATTATATACAAATAATATTGATAATCAGCCTGTTATTATTTATTTATTTGTATTATTATTATTTAAAAACGAATTATAATAAAAAATGCAAATGATTAATACAGTTAGTTATTATGATTAATATTCTTGTTGTTGTATTTACAACATATATTTACATATATTTACAAATAATAAACAAAATTAGTTTATTAGTTTTAATTATTATTATTATTTTATTTAATTATAAAAATAAATATAAATGTTTTAAACAAATAATTATAATTTGTTTTATTTGATATTTTCTATTTAATACATTTTAAATAATAATAATAAAAAGTAATATAAGTAATAATAACAGGCATTTGTTGACATTATTGATATTAGTAGTAGTAGTAGCAGTATCATTAAAGTCACAGTTAAAACCCTTGGTAAAATTATATTTAAAATGATTATACTGTGTTTAGGGTTACAAAATCAGCCATGATGTCTCTACTGGAGTCATCCAGATGACTATTGAGCACTTCACCAAGGCCAATGAAGGCACTTACACCATTCAGATGCAAGATGGCAAGGCCAAAAGTCAAAGCACACTGGTTCTTGTGGGAGATGGTAAGGGCTTAACAGTGTCTAAAAGTAAAAGTCCAGTCACAATGCTGCTTTGGGATAACTACACAACTATAAAAACCCGTGAGCAAACATTCTTTGTATTTTTTTAATCTTAGCATTCAAAGTTGCTCTGAAGGAAGCTGATTTCCAGAGAAAAGAGCACATCAGAAAACAAGGTTTGTGAAGCAATATAAATGAGAAACTTTTACCCCATATTGTCAGTATTGTTTGTAATAAGTGGTCAGTTTGCATTTATGAATCTGTTATATTCTGCTTCTCTCAGGCCCTCACTTCTCAGAATACCTCTCTTTCCATGTGACAGATGACTGCACAGTGATGCTTGTGTGCAAGGTAAATGCATCCCAGCATTTTAAGGACTATTTCACATTGATAGCAGAGTCTCATATCATGATTGCTTACACTGTAGCTGGCCAACGTGAAGAAAGAGACAACATTTACCTGGTTTAAAGAGGATGAAGAAATTACTGTTGATGTTCCACCAAACCCAATGTCTGGATCTTGTTCTCTTCCAATTCCCATGGTATGATAACCGGCGCTTCAGAGATCAAAGTTAAGAAAGCATTAACATAAATGCAGCAGCCTATTGATAAATGCAATATGTAACTTGTTTTGTTTCTGTTGTTACTATTGTTTGTTCCACCAGTTCTCCAGAAAAGACCAGGGAATTTACAAAGCTGTACTGGGTGATGACCGTGGAAAAGACACTTCGGTCTATGATATTTCTGGCAAAGGTAACGATATGTATTTCATTACTATATGTGTGTCAGCTGTTTAAAGGTTTATGAATGTAAAGTTTTTACAGCAGGGACACATTAAATTAATCAAAATTGGCATTTTCTTCACAGAAATATCATGCAGCACAGCTGTTTTCAACATAAGAAGAAATGTTTCTTGATCAGCAAATCAGTTTATTAGAATGATTTATGATTACTAAGACTGGGTTAATGGTTACTGAAAATTCAGCTTTGCAACTCAGTCATAAATTACATTTTAAAATCTATTCAAATAAAAAAATGATATTTTAAATTGTGGCAACCTTGTTGGATTTTTTGTCAAATAAATGCCACCATATATATATTTGTAAACACTATTTTTCATGATTATAAATGTTCAATTCTCTTTTTGTCAGTGTTTGAGGATATCATCAACGCCATGGCCAGTATTGCTGGTATGTTACTGTATTCTGATTTTATGAACTGGCTGAAATCATTCGATTGACTTCTATTTTTCAGTATCAGTATTGTAATGTGTGTGTTTGGTGATAGGTTCCTCTGCCTCTGACTTGGTTCTTCAGTGCACACCAGAGGGTATCAGACTGCAATGCAACATGAAGTACTACACAGAGGAGATGAAAACTATCTGGTTTCACAGGTACACTCACATTAAGAGAAAACAACCTTATGTTCAGACTCAGGATACACAAATTAGATGATAATGAAATGATATGATAATATAAACTCAAGATCAGAACAGAGTTTGACAGGAGTGTGTGTGGTGTTTGGGAGTTGTAGCCAAAGTGACTGACTCTCTTTTGTTGTCCTGGCTTCAGAGAGAGTAAGATCTCCTCCTCAGAGAAGATGAGAATCGGAGGCACATCTGAGATGGCCTGGATGCAGATCTGTGAGCCCACAGATAGGGAAAAGGGACATTATACCATTGAGATTCATGATGGGAAAAAATCATACTCTCGCACCTTTGACCTTTCTGGACAAGGCAAGTGGAAGCTGGACTGTTGAATACTATTGGCTCAGAATTTGACCCAAAAATGGAATTTAGTTTAATATGGTTTAAAAGTTTCTCCAAAACCATTTCAGACGAACACTGGCACATGTGTTTTTTATAATGGAGGATTTGTTTGGGTGTTTGTCATAGACTCTTTTATAATGTGTTACTTACTTCTCTCAATGTGTTCCTTCATTCTAACAGCATACACTGATGCCTATGCAGAGTTCCAGAGACTTAAGTAAGACACTCTCAGTTTATTGCCTTAACTGTTTTTTTTTTCTTAAAGGGATAGTCCAACCAAAAATGAAAATTCCGTCCTCAGTGACTCACCCTCATGTTGTTCTGAACCCTCAAGACATTGTCCGTCTAACACAAATTAAGAAATTTTTTATGAAATCCAAGAGTTTTCTGCATTGTTGAATAAAGTCATTGTTTTTGTTTTCTTTGTGCACAAAAAGTATTCTTGTAGCTTCATATAATTACGGTTGAACCACTGATGTTGTGGACTATTTTATGATGTCCTTTCCACCTTTCTGGGCCTTGGACATTGTACTGTAGTTGCGTTGCTGTTTATGCAGGGTCAAAAAGCTCTCAAATTTAATCATAAATACTTTAATTTTTGTTTGAATATGAGAAGGTTTTACGTTTTGGAAAGACGTGAGGTTGAGTAATTATTGACTGAATTGTCATTTGGACTATCCCTTTAATCATCAGCTCAAAAATATAGCCAAAGACTCATATTTTTTCCCTTTTTTTCCCTCTTTATTTCATCAGAGCTGCTGCCTTTGCAGAGAAGAGTGAGTATTTCCGAGAACTGCTCTGATGCAACATTAATAAGTCTCTTATCCAGTTCCTATTCATGCATACTTGAACTCAGGCAGTATGATAGAGTGTAAAAATTTGTAAAATTAAGATATTGTCATTAAATCAGCTTAGGAATGTGTACAGATTGCAGAATTATGACCCAAATTTACCTACAAATGGAAGTTACCAATTTATTATTAAATCAGTGTATTTTTTTACCTAAAACTATTAATTCTTTGAATTTACTTAAGTTGGATATAGTTTCCAAATGTGTTACATGAACTATTTGCCCTCTGTAGACCGTGGTAGAGTGGTAGGTGGCCTGCCAGATGTTGTCACCATTATGGAGAAGAAGGTAGCATGTCTTACTTTTTCCACATTCTCTAGTATATGTTATTTTTTTAATGCATTTCTAAGTGAACTGTGTTGTCATGAAGTGTTCATAAATGATGGATTGATTCATAGAACATCTGCACATACTTTGTGACCTTTCACAGAGCCTGAGTCTTACTTGCACAGTGTGGGGTGACCCCAACCCAGAGGTTACCTGGTTTAAGAATGAGCAGGAGATTGTGTCTGATGACCGCTACAAGGTCACCTTCGAGGGCGGCAAGTTCGCCAGCCTCACTATCAATACTGTGTATGTGGAAGATTCTGGAAAGTACAGCATCAATGTACGGAACAAGTACGGAGGTGAATTTGTGGAGATCACAGTCAGTGTCTACAAGCAAGGCGAAGACATCCCAGAGCCCAGATTGGGAAAGATGGCCAAGCCCGTCGCTGCCCCCAAGCCACAGTCCGCAAAGACCCCGACTCCTACACCCTCCGTGAAGTCCCCAACCCCTACTCCACCTCCCTCTGTGAAATCTCCCACTCCAGCTCCTAAATCACCCACCCCTCCCAGATCCCTGAGATCCCCTACCCCACCAAGATCCCTGAGATCCCCCACCCCTACTAAGAAGTAACCAGTAAACCATGGCTTACAGATTCAGAAGATACATTAAGTATTGATAGAGTTGATGTATAGTCTGAAGATGGTGTTTTAGTTTGCTGCAGTAGTCTCCAAAACAGGATCTGTCATTGGTTAAAGATACTTACAGTAAATTATCTGAGGGAAGAGTCTTTTAGGAACAGCTTCAGACTCAGTTTTAACCTTTGAAATAGAGTAAAAAAAAAAAATAGGAAGATTGTGTTTTATGTATTGCTTTCACAGCCAAATGAGTGCTGTTGGGCCAGTCTAAATCATCACAAAGGCCAACACTGTCTTATATGTCTTTGTTCTGTACCCTACAAATGCTTGTTGGTGCCAATTAAAATCCGCCGTCTCCTCTCTTGGAGCGGACCTTCAGTAGTCTGAGTTGAATTTGTCTCAACTGGTCATTCTGAGTTAATTTGATTATAACATATACAGTTATAATCGTGCTACAGTGGATTTTTTGCATAGTCAATTTCCTGTCTTCTAATTTAGTAAATCTTTAGTAAATCTAATTTACTAGCATGTTATTGAATATTTAAAGAGTTAAGTAAATGTTTGGTGTACAGGGGCAAGTCCAGTTAATGTGAAGTCATATTGGCATGAATAGCTACTGGACGAATCTAGGTCTGTTAATTCCATTTTGTACAAACTTGAAAAAAATTAATTCAAACTAAACCGTCTATATGACATTTGAAAAAAAAAATGTTTTTGTTAATCCAACTTTCATATAAAAGATCATATAAATTTACTTACCGGGACAGGTTTAAATAAAACCAATACTGCTCCTGGAGAGTCACTATTCTGCAGAGTTTAGCTGAACATGCATGAACCAGGTTACTCAAATTACTAGAAACTTCCAACTGTGCAATTGTGCTTTGACAAGTTGGAGCCAAACTCTGCGGGACATTGGCCTTCAGGATTGGACAGCCCTGCTCAATCAAATTCACATAAATTAGAAGCTATACACTATTTTATTACTAGCTTAGGGAGCTTCTAGCATGAGCTTAGCAACTTCATGAGTCTTAAGATGTCTCATCTTGTTATTCCAGGTCCCAGCTCAACACATTCGTAAAAGAGTGAACTTCAAGTAGGTTATCTATTCATAAAAAAACAAGTCACAGTTACTTCTGAAGTTTTAGTCAAATTTAAAGTTTAAACTATTTAGGCCCAATAATGTGGTAAATGAAATCAGTCAGTGTGCAGCAGATATCAGTCAGTTATGTGGTTTTATTTTGAAATCTTGTTTGCAAAGAAGGTATTATTTTTCTTTGATACAAAGTTCTTTGTTTATACCAAATCAAAGGGAAATTAAATTTATTTCCTTGGATTCAAATACACAAAAAAAAATATTCTGCAAATTCAGATGTTAGATAAAATACTCAAGCCCCTTGTTCTTGTCAGCATCCTGCTCTTGCGTCTCAATCTCTACACGCTTCATGGCAATAAAATACTGCACAAAGGGCTCTCCCAGCGCACTACGAATCACACTGTCCTCTGCCAGAGCCACTAAAGCATCGTCCAATTGAACAGGGATTGGGAACTGTTTCTGCTGACCTGGAGCTTTGCTTAGAAGCTGTTCGGCATTCAGGCTGCGTCTAATACCATCCAGTCCTGCTGCTATTGTAGCCGCCAACACAATGTAAGGATTGGCCATCGCTGACCCCAGCTTGTTATCGATGTGAGTCTCGCGTCCACCGTGAATTTTCACGTTGAAGGCGCAGCTGTTGTCATTGCAACCACATGTGGCGTAAATATGGTTCTTGGGATTTTTCTTGCCTTTGGAAAGCTGGTTTCGACAGCCGATCCCTGGAGCCAAGAGGCAGCTCAGAGCGGCTGAGTGCTGGAGAAGACCTGAGAGCCACTTTCTTCCGATCTCCGAAAGTTCCCCGTTGCCCGAGTGGAAAAGGCTTCTTCTGCCGCCGGCATCCCAAAGGCTGTGGGAGAGTAAGCCAGAATTGTGGATGTTGCCGTCTGTGAAAAAGGTGGCGATGTAGTCGAACTTCCTGGCCATCTCTTTGATTCCTGTGCGGAAGGTGAAGGCGCTGTCAGCAGCATCAATTCCAAACCTTGGTTTGAAGCAAATCTCCATCTGTCCTGGTCCATTCGCAGATGAGAAGCTCTCGACGTCAACTCCCATGTAGTACATCCCTCCAACTAGCTGCTGGAGGAAGGGTAGATCGTAGTTGCTCAACAGTGTGGTTGCAGGGAAGAACACTGCTTTAGGTCCCACTCGTTCAGGGGCCCCGAAGATGCAGCATTCATATGTGAAGGACGAGTGGATAGAGAATCCCATGCTCTGGAGTTGGCCGAGCATCTGCTTGGCGATGAGGCGGGGTGATGTTCGCAGTGGCACACCGGTGATCGTGCAGGGGTCACAGATAAGACGAGCGGTCTGGTCCGCCCAGGGAAGGATTTGGAATGTGGAGAGATCTGCGACCAGGAGGACATCACTGCTGAAGTTGGCTGCGCTCGGATGATCAACTTCGTTGACTTTAGGGCTTAGGGTTAACTCCAGGTAGCTTCTCGGCATGGGGATGCCATATACTGCTTTTTCCTGTGATGTCAATAAGAAGTAATGTTACTGAGTACTGTTTACCACGATTTTCAATACACAGTCAAATGTATTACTAATATTACAGCTGCCATAAGCAATGTTAGCTGGCTTGCTAACTTAATCTAACCGTCAACCACAAACCCCTACACACCTTTTTCTCCAAAGACGTCTCAGTATAAAGCTGAAACACGATTATAACGTCATTGCAGATGCGTTTTTTTCAACATTTATAACCGCGCAAGCATACCTATATGCATATAAAATGCTGCATTTGGACGGGAATTTTTTTTATAATTAATCAACTCCTTGGTGGATTCAAAGTGATCAAGGGCTTAGGACGTTCCAATTCAGCCCACTGCAAAGGTTCTGTCAGTAGTGGGCACTCTTGCAACGTAATCAATTATGTATATCCGAGTAAATGAGATTGAGGGAAGTTAGTAAGTGAAGGGCATTTACGTAAAAAAAAATTAACAGGAACACAGAATATTGTCATAATGCACTGGCATGTTTTTGTCTTTAGTATAAACTAAAACCAATACAATCTCATGGAAATTCGTATGTAAATAAATAATCATTTTTAAGTTATTTTGGATTCCAAAACGCTGTATACAGCAGCTTAAAATTGTACCATTACAATGTATTTAATACATAGAATCAATAAGAGGCATTTAAAAACATTTACGTGAAAGAATCGAGCTGGAACTGTCTTGGATCGGGACACGCCATGAAGATCAGTGGCCTCAAAGCGAACAAAGCTGATGTTTTCCCGGGCGATTTGCTGTTTTATGTGCTCTACATCAGAAATGAAGCTTTGCGATGCAAAAGAGAGTGCTTGTGACCTCTCATTGTCTGTTGGGAATATGATATAATACACAGATAGATGAGCAAGTTTAAGTCAATGTGTTAGATTGAAACAACCGTAAATAATTTTTCTAACCTGAGCGTGATGTACCAGCTTCTTCCCAGTGGGACGTCTCAGCAGTGGGTGAACTCATACCAGAAGACCTCCCTGGAGGTCCATCAGTCATCGAAGACCCACCAGAATCCCATCTAGAACTTCCCTCTCTGAGTCTGGATGCTCTCCTGGCTTCTGAATGGGGCTTGAAGGTGCTGAAACTCTTAGATGGCATCTGATCTGGCTTACAGTCTACTCTTTGACCCGGAGGGTAGCTCCTTCCTCCATCTTGCCCTTTTGCACCGAGTAGGGAGCTCTCACGCAACACACTTTTCAGTTCATCCAAAGTTTGTTTGGGGACGCCACCCTCACCAGTTGATGGGTAATATTGCAAGTTCTCCCTTCTCCATCCATGCATGTTGGCGTAGTCATCTTCTCTCGAGAGATCCTGGTACTGGGACTCACTGGAAACAGAGGGACAACGATGTGGAGGGCCGATGGAAATAACGATGGGGTCGTTTGTGGGGCCAGGAATTGGTACATTTGTTGGCACTAAGGGTACAGACATCCCTTTTCTGTCCCAGTCAGAAGAGGAAAGACGCTTCTCTCTGGAATCTGCATTCTTCTTTCCTGCACTCATATTCCCTCCATCCACCTGGTCTGGAATTTTTTCCTGTAGAAGTTGAAATTGATGCCTTTCAGATTGAAAATAACTCACAATACAATAACAAAAAAAAAAAAAGCCAAATGAATCTAAATGACAATATGCAAAATTTTTTTTTTTTAAATTGCATTTGATTATCTTTCAGAAATTAAAAAATAAATAAATAATCATAGTAAATAAATAATTTACCATATCTCTGGATTCCTCTGATTCCTGCATAATGCTCAGGTTTGTTTGTTTTGTTTTTTATGTGAATGTTTGGAAGCTCATAACCATCTGCCCCAATCAAAGTGGCTCACACAACTGACTAACAGAGACTGAAACAAACCAATCTGCTCCCTTTCAGTCCAACGAAATGCATGAAGCATCCAGTCTGTTCACTCCCACTCATCCATTGTGAGCTTCTGCACATCAGCTGTTTTCAACAGCCCACAACACATTATTCATCAAATCTCTAGAAAGATGCAGTTGTTTGACTAAAAGGTTATTTAACAGAATACCAAAGTCGTTGCTTTGAATGGAAACATAAATGAACACATAATGATGTACACTATTGTTGGCAAGCATATTAAAGAAATAAAAGGCATACAGAGAAAAGAAAGCCTTGCCCCACCCAGTTGGCAGCAACGAATTAAAGGTTATGGCCAATTTGAAAATTTACGAGCGCGAATCTTTTGTGAATCGTGATCCCGCACCAAAAAACCCGAACTGATTCAAATGATTTGCGATCCCCAAATGACTCAAATGATTTGCGAACCCGCTTTGAACTCCCGAACTGACTCAAATGATTCGCGAACCCGCTACGAACTTCCGAACTGATTCAAATGATTCGTGATCCCGCTCCATACTCCCAAACTGACTCAAATGATTCGCGAACCCGCTTTGAACTCCCGAACTGACTCAAATGGTTCGCAAACCCGCTACGAACTCCCGAACCGATTCAAATGATTCGCGATCCCGCTCCGAACTCCTCAACTGACTCAAATGATTCGCGAACCCGCTCCGAACTCTCGAATTGATTCAAATAACCCGCTAAGCCTCTCCGAACTCCCGAACTGATTCAAATGATTTGCGATCCCCAAACTGACTCAAATGATTCGCGAACCCGCTCCGAACTCTCGAACTGACTCAAATGATTCGCGATCCCGCTACGAACTCCCAAACTGACTCAAATGATTCGCGATCCCCATAACTGATTCAAATGATTTCGCGATCCCGCTCCGAACTCCCGAACTGACTCAAATGATTCGCGAACATAAATAAAGATATATATGTAATTAAAATAAAAGTTCCTCCATTCTCCCATTCGCGCTTGCGACCGCTCGCACCTCATGTTTGCGGCTGAGTGTTCATAATTGATGTATGAACATATATGCCTGGGTAGAGTACCTCAGCAAATCAATCAATCATATTTGAGGAAGGGGGGCACAACCATACAATCCTGTAATAAAAGTTTGGTCTAACTCAAAGAAATTATTTAAAGAATTGCTTAGTAAAATATACTTAAAAAAAGATATACTAAAACATTATTTTAAAGGAATATCACACAAGTTTTCATAGAAGTTTTTATTTAAGCTTGCCCAAACAATAACACCATATTTTTCAAAAACAATTTCTAAAAGTACATTTGTATTTGTGCCTATAATGTTTATTTATTTATTATTATTGTCAGCTAATAAAACCTCTGCTTCAGGGACCATATTCATATAACATCTAAGGTTAAATGTAGCTCTTGACTGGTTGAGTTGGTGGTTAACAGTTAACAGTAGAAAATCAGTTGAGTCTCCCCAGCTGGAAATGACATTGGCTATTAAAGTCTTGTGTTTCTTATAATAAATTGACATATTGATAACACTGAACCTTTTATAATGTTCATAATTACATGTCGATGCATACTGTATGCATAAGTGAGTGTGGTGGTGCTTATGGGGTATGGTCACTTATTCCTTATATGAACTGTTTCAAATGCAAGACATTGATTGCATGAGATTAAGTTTGTAAATGATAGCCTGTGTCCTTTTGTAGTGTGCACATATAGGCCTATATATCATCAAACTGTGATAACTGTGACTAAATTCAGTATATATGCCATATGTTGCCACCCCTCAAAAATTCCTGCCCCCTTCTCACGACCCCATCAATATTTTTCTAGATCCGCCCCTGATTATTATTATTGTATTTAAATTGTGGGATGTTTAGAGTATGAATATTTCAAATTAACTATATTTTTTATTTTGTAATGTTTTATTAAATACTTGTTTAAGTATTGTTGTTATAAATTGTATAGGATGTGTTTAGAATATTAATATAATGAAATACCTATCATAAACTTTATTTTGTAATGTTTTAATATAATTTGAAATAAAAATATTATTGTTAATAATAATTATTATTTTCATTAAAAGTATATATGTTTAGAAATATGCATAATAAGATACACGATAAACTTAATTAAAAAGTTAATAAAATTATTTGAATAATAATAAAACCATAATAATAATAAAACCATAATAATAATAATAATAATAATAATTATTATTATTATTATTATTATTATTATTATTATTATTAATGATAATAAAAATAATAATTATTAATAAAATAAAAATAATTATTATTAATATGATAATAAAATAAAAATAATTGTTATTAATGACAATCATCACAATAATGCTGTTATTAATCACATGTCAGTGTAGTTTTGGTTTGATGTTAAGTGAGTAAGGCTGCACAGTGTGTGCTGTAGGGTGCGGTTTCTTCAGTCCAGCTGTAACCGGTTACCGGAGACTCCGTCACATACACAGCAGCGCTGTATGGTCAAACACCAAAACATTTATTCTCCGGAGCGGCTTTATGATTAAGCTACAATCTTCAATGAGTAAGCATATTCCAGTAAGTGAAACCTTTCAACGTAAAATTATGTATGTTTTGAAGCGATGTCAGGGTTTATTTTTCTGATATTTAGTCTCAATCTGCGAGCTAAGTTAATTAGCTACGGAGCAAAACAGGGTTTGTTTGTCGACCACAGTTTATGTATACATTAATATTTGTTTTATTTAGGTTTAACAATCTACAAAACTGTAAAAGTGTGTGGCTTTATAAAATTGGATTTTATAGCTATAATGTCGTTGAAACACGATGGTGTTAGCCTCACAGCTAACGTTAGCTACATCAGGAAGAACCGGGCACGATATTTCGCTCTTTTACTTCACTTTAATTAATTAGATTAAAAAGTGAATCAAATGAAGTATCGAATGTAATCTGTGAGCTTTTTGGCCTATTCCTAATAACGTTACTAGCCAAGCGGAAATCTTTGTGTCAGTATTAATTAGCATATCCTGATGTTTTGGATATTAAAATCTCTGTTTTTGTTCAGTGTAAAACTTTTTGTACAACGGTTGTAGAATTCAAATATTTCACCACCTTTAAAACTGACCAAATGCAACTTTTACCCGAGAAACAGTTCATTTTATTGGCTTCATTTGTGGCCTTTGCGGTTGATTTCCATAAAGTCACGCTGAGAAGTAGCTCAACCAACCATCTGTTCCTTTCATTTGATTTAACGTTACATGTAGATCGAGCGATACTACTAACGTTACATGAGGTTTGTCGCGTCTTTTTAAAGTGATTTACTAAAGAGGTTTAGCATGTGGTAATCACGTGTGTGTCCTCACGGGACTGACGTGAAGACTTCAGCCTCCTCAGAAATCAAGTATTTCTTCTTGTTGACTTTTGCAACTTGTAATTATTGCATATCGCCACCTACTGTACAGGAGTGTAGAGGGACTTTACATAAAGGTGCTGCTTGTAAGATTTTGATTCTTCTGAAGTATAAAAACACCATAATGTATTTGCAGATATTTAAGAAACATACTACGTTAACATAGTTGTTTATCTGAGAAACAATGGTACAGTCAGTTATTCTTCTTTGAAAATGTGCAGAATTTTGGTCTTTGTTTTTGCCCACTGCCAGTTTACCCGATTGTATTTTGGCATACTGGGTTGCCAGTTGGCGGAAACCACCGGGTATTTAATTTCATTCATCATCAAGTGCTTTCGTTCCTGTTTGTGTTGTCAATCTGGCAACCTGCGCGTGCGTCAAGTCTTAGAAGGAGAGGCCGGGTGAAAAAAAAACTCCAATATTTTGAATTTGGACTGCAATATCTAGTTTAATATCTAGCACCTTTAACTTTAGGGAAAAAAACTTGTAAAGTTTAAAATTATTCTTATTAATCCTGTATTTCTAAGAAAAAATAAACAAAGCTTTTTTTATGTTTTGCCATGAATACGTTTCTTTGCCATGAAAAATAAAATTGTTACAAGTATATAAAATCGTAAACCTTAAAAATTTGGAATTTGCAGGAACTATTTTTTTTTTCTTCACATAATTAAAAAGTATTGTGTGTGAAAACGTAGACTGCTTATATAATACATTTAAAATATAATAAGAAATAAAAATTTAAATATAATAATTTTTTATATTACATTAATATAGGCCAGGATAGCTGGAAATTAACTACTGGCACAGCTGGACAAGCATAAAAGTGGCTGTATTAAATCAGGACGAGAGAGATAAATGAAGTGCTTCTGTTCTTGTGTCCTTGCAGCAGTTCTGTGGTGTTTTGGGTCACACATTTATGGAGTTTTTGAAGGGCAGTGGCGACTACTGCCAGGCTCAGCACGGCGTTTATGCAGAAAAGTGAACGGCCGGCATCAATACCTCATCAGAAGAGAGACTTGTGTTCAGTTTTATTGTTGGCGGGATCAGGCTTGGAGAGCAGACGTCCACAGGGGTCGGCGGTTCTGGATGGGGTAAAAAAATCTCTTGAAGTTCACTGCCCTCGTCGGCCCTACGCCTTCCACCAGAGGACCAGCCACATTTTATAGTGTTTTTCTTTTCTTTTTCTGTTTTTGCTATTAATCCCGCCCACCTGTGGGACACACCTCTTTTTCTCCTAATCGTATCCTCCAGATTTTCTTTTGTTATTCCATTTTTTCATCGAGATTTTCAAGCTGTTGGAAAAAAAGGTAAAAAATGGCTCGTATGAATAGACCTGCCCCGGTGGAGATCACTTACAAAAACATGAGATTCCTCATCACCCACAACCCCACTAATGCCACGCTACACAAATTCATTGAGGTGAGTGTTGGTTTGGATAGACGATTATAAAACCCTCATGATTACAGTGACTGCCAAACATCACTTCTGTGATATTCCATTAGGAACTGAAGAAATATGGGGTGACGACGGTAGTTCGAGTGTGTGAGGCCACATATGATGCAAACCTGGTTGTTAAAGAAGGTATTCAGGTTCTGGTAAGTCCTCATGAAGCAGTTCACCTACATGACAAATGAACGGAAATATCCATTCTTATCTCAGGCTTTCTTTTAATGCAGGATTGGCCCTTTGACGATGGAGCTCCTCCCTCTAACCAGATCGTTAACGATTGGCTGAATCTTCTTCGGGTGAAGTTTAGGGAGGAGCCAGGCTGCTGCATCGCTGTACATTGTGTTGCAGGCCTTGGAAGGTAATTTATGGGAGTCAAAATCATTGAATGCATCATAAGGTGTAAACATGGAATTTGCATGGAAATCTTAGTCATCTGTTTTGTGTTTTTCACAGAGCCCCAGTGCTGGTTGCTCTGGCCCTGATTGAGGGTGGCATGAAATATGAGGATGCTGTTCAGTTCATTCGACAGTGAGTTTAACTTCCTATTTCTGAAAATAATACAATCTTGATTCTCAAAGACAAAGGTTTATTTAATTTCTTCCCAGAAAGCGACGAGGAGCATTCAACAGCAAGCAGCTCTTCTATCTGGAAAAATATCGTCCCAAAATGCGTCTTCGATTCAAGGATTCCAACGGCCACCGCAACAACTGCTGCATTCAGTAAAAGCTTGAGTATCAGCCTTTTTCTCAAATGTGTAACGGGAATTTGTGTCTAGCATAAGTAGTTTGTTCTCTTAATTGGTAACTGTGAAAATGGCATTACAAAAATGAAGCTTATTTCATTACAAGTGTCCCCGCCCTTCTCTTTGTTTTTATGTGTTTCCTGTGGAGAGCCTCTGTCAGCAAGGTAAAGTGCTTGTTTCATCATCAGCTTAGTGTTTTGCAATGACGTTTGCATTGGTGAAACATGGTTATATCCCAACTCTGCCAAACACGTAGTATGCTTTATGGCCTAAATGGTTCCATAAAAAAATCATTTTAATGGATTTTTTTATTATTATTATTGTTGTTGATGATTTAAGTCTATCTGTAATTAACGAACAGATCTAAAATAAATGCATTTTTACAGCAGAAAGACACCATCTGGTGGAGTTCTCGTGGCATTTGGAGAGGTTTCTCAATGTCTATCGCAGAAAAAAATCAGGAAGAGAGATAAAAAAAAATATTAGGAAAGTAAAATCTGTTTCTATAAATATATTGAAGGGTGGGGTAGTTTTTTTTTTTTTTTTTTTTTTTTTAATCCAAACTTTAACTATTACTGCCATGTCGATAGTGTGATGTTTGTGTTTTAGCTTAAAACTGGAACTCAATGTCTGCAGTATTTTTATGCCTTTTTATTTGATGTGCATAACTTAATATTTCAATACGTACGGTATTTGATTGTGTACTGTTAAAATCACCTATTTATATCATTGGATATGTGTTTTAGTCTAGCAAGAAACAAGTTTGCCAATTTGAGAGTACAATAAAGAGACACTGAAGGAGCATTTTACCTGGTCTGTGCTTTTACTTTTAAATTAAAAACATGTAGCACTTTATCAAAATTCTTTTATTTTCCTCCCCTTTCACAACCGTTGGTGTCACATCAATCTTTTCTACAATAAATAAAGAATATAGAAACTTCCTAGCTCTTTTTTTTTTACTTCAAGACCTCTCCCTCACTGCAAAGAACCACAAAAAATGTTCACGAAATTAAAGAATGTTTCTAAGGTTAAAACAACCCAAAAACCATTTAATAAAATGCTTGCAAATCATTTTTTTTAGCAATGCAATATTGACAAATTTACAATGTTTAGGACCCCCTCTGATTTAAGTCCTTTTAATGTGTAAAGTGACCAGGTCGTGGTGACATGATTTTGTATGCATCCAGGAACTAAAAAATACAAAGTATATACAAATGAGATTGAACTACAGTATATATTTTTTGCAAGCTATAATTTCATTATTTAGGGGGCAATTTAGGTTAATTTTAATCTTAATAGAATTATTGGAACTATACAAAAGTATGTCCCAAAACAACAAAATAATAATTCTCTTAGTAAAGGGACTGAATGAAACTGGGAACCCTAATATGAATTGATCCAACTTCACACAGGTGTGTGATAAGTACAGTCACACCTGAATATACCACTGGCACAGAAATCTCCTCGTCCAGGGAGTCACTCTTAGTCTCTCAAGTTCCCCTGTCCAGAGACGCTGGGCTCTGATGTGTGGCTCACTGATAGCTGTCAGCTCATAGACCTTCTGGTCCCTTCATGTTGTATTCTTTGAGACTTCTCGGATCCTCGACTGCTTGAAGCACGCACTGAGATGACTCGCAGTATCCGTTAGAGCCGGCAGGACCTGGTGGCCCGGGAACACCTGGCATTCCAGGAACACCTGCTGGTCCTCTCAGACCGTCGTGCCCGTTATTGCCGTATGCTGGTTTCCCAGGCTCACCTGAGAGACGGTGGACAAACAGACGGAGAAACAGGCAGCAGTCAGGAACGTGACCATTTAACACACAGTGATGGATATTAGAGAAGAGATAGGCCTTGCTCTTACCTGGGAGCCCTGGTGGTCCGGGTATTCCTTTATCCCCCACCGCTGTGGGCCCTCTATCTCCCCTGTCACCTTGGTCACCTAAATGAAGGAGAACACAAAGGTTTTATAGTGTAACAGATGGTGCTTCATGTCCTAAAATGATGTTCTGGGAATAGGGAATAAAATAATAGGATATAAAATGATGCCAAATGCCAAAAATATATTGCAGTCAACCATGTAATCAGTTGCAAAAAAAAGATTTTTGATATGAGTATTAACATCTCAACATTCTTGAATCAAGATACATTTACTTGAAATGCAATGACGAGTTTTTTTTCCGTCAAAATTAACCGTTTTTTTTTTTTTTTTTCATTGGAAACTAAAATATAATTATCTTTTTTCCCTTTGAATCGAGTTTGTTTTTCTTATCCCATTGGCACTTCAATACAATATTACAACGATACATTACAATATTTAGTCCAGTGTTTGTTCCATGTTTTATGCTAGTAAATCACATCTGTAAAATTGTTTGCATTTTTTCCCATTTATCATGGTCAAATTGCAGATTGTTGAGCCTGTACATTTTATAGGAATAATCCATTTCATGTTAAATTTTAAAGTTGGCATGCAATGGAAAGCAAAAGAAAAATTGTATATATGAAATCATTATTAGCCTTAAGGTGGGGTCATATTAGCAAAATTTCGGTCCATTCTCCATCGTCAAGTGTAGTGCCACGTGAAACATAGCTAATTTTCACACCAGTCACTTTTCTGTTGGTAAACACAGCAGATCCACTTGACCAACTTAAAACCGTTGCAAATCTGTATGGGGAAATCTTTCACCTTTGCAAAAAAATATGTGGCTTTGTACCTTTGGGCCCTTTCCTCCCTATGAGCCCCGGGGGCCCTTTGAGACCCGGCAGTCCTCTGCTTCCAGGATGCCCAGGGAAGCCATTGTCTCCAGCAGGCCCTGGAGGGCCAGAGGGACCAGGAGGACCTGGCAACCCAGAGATGCCCGACTCGGGCCTAGTCAGACTGGCTGCCAAGTGGGCGAGCTGTCCTGTGAGGAAACCGGAAATGCCAAATCCATTCAAAAAACTAAAATCAGTTGAATTCAACAATGAGTCGAGCCTACATTTGTTAATATCTGTTAGAATAACAAAATACTGACCATGCAAAACCCTCATGCAGACCTGCTTGATGTGTTCATCTGCGGGTGCTCGGCCCTGGAGGAAAATCATGTGGATACGATTAATATTTCCTCAATTAAATTCAGGTAGAAAAGACTGTGGTGGAACAAATCACACTGAGGTAGAATTCCTTATTTAGTGCAGGTTTAGAACAGTGAAATCCAGTTCCACAGAAATCAAAGTCTCCATGATAAAAGTGTCTCATATTTAAGGCGGCAGTAATGAGATGATTAAAGCAGGCGTACTGGTCGTCCCTGTGCCCCTGGCAGTCCGGGTACCCCTCTGTCTCCTTGCATGCCTCTTGGGCCGGGCTCTCCAGCTAGGCCCTCGGGTCCAGGTTGGCCACGCCCACCCTCTGGCCCTTTATTTCCTGTGTCTCCTGGTTTTCCTGTCTGAACACAACAAATGCTAAACATTGCTACATTTCTAAGGAGGCCAACATTGAATTTTGTGCACTTATTGACATTTTATGGATTAATACAATGTTTAAGGATTAAATAGTAGTGTTCTAATAATTCTGGCCACCACTGTATATCAGTCACATGCTATTAGATTTTATTAATATTTTGAATTAGTTTTTATTTTATATTTTCCTTTTCATTTCAGTATTTTTGTTGTTGTTGTTTTTTTTGTCATATATATATCTTTTTTTTTTTTAATTTTTTTTGTAATTCATTTAACATTTATTTCAGTAACAACAGCATCACTTCTCAAAGCAATCTCACCGATCCTTTCTCGCCTGGCTCTCCCTCATCACCCTGGGAAAATAAATAGACATGGAAGTTCAGGACCAGCAAGTGGGTCATGAGTGAATACATAACCAATACATCCAAAGACATTCAAATATCTGTGCTGTTTTATATCAGTACTTACAACATCTCCTTTGTCTCCAGGTGTTCCCTCTTCGCCAGATGGTCCCTAAACAAACATGCATTATAATATAGATTTAACTCATGTTATATAATGGAAAACTAAAATGACACACACACACACATATATATATATATATATATATATACTGTATATGTACTGTATGTATTGGCTTACTTGCTCTCCTTTTGGACCAGTTAGACCCACAGCCCCCTGGAGAATGGTAAAATAAGATTGTGCTTTTAATCTTAATTATAACCAGCAGACAACTGTCTTTAAAATGGCTATGCAAAATAGAATGCATTTTTTAATTAATAATAATGATAATAATAATAATAATAATATTTTTGCAACTTGTATCTGAAAAAAAAAATCTGTCTTTTTATTGTAGGCCAAGTGCAACACACAACACACAGTTTCCTGTTTGATAAATGAGTATCTTTAGTTCTCTTTTTCTTAAGGCATTTTGGCATTTAAATGTATTTCTATGATTTCATACATTTTCACACTCTGCACAGTATTCAGAATAGTATGCATAAACAGTATGCAAATAGAGCGTTATGGTAGCAAGATTTTTTGAACTTAAACAATTTTTATTAAATTATTGGATCAGCTCTGTTTTATTACGAATCGATCGGCAGTTTCTGCTCTTGAAATCCTACCCTGTCGCCTTTCTGCCCGATGAAGCCAGCAGGCCCGGGAAGACCAGGGAGGCCCGGATCTCCTTTAGCTCCCTGTAAAATACATAAATACACAGACACACAGAAATAAATACAAATTCATGAACACTACATGGCCTGTGCCCGTAGCTGCTGCACAAACCACATCTGCTCTAAAAAAACACAGTGAGCAGGGTGCTGGCGGGACTGTGTGGATGGATGTGGACTATGATCAATCCTGATGCCCTTCGCTGGCTGCTTGAAGGAATTCCTGCAAGACAGAGGGCTCATTCAGCCCCCCGTCCTGCTCTGAATATCCCCTTACCAAAGAAAATACCCCCAGCTACTAGGCCTCAATAACAAACGGCTATTCATGCCCCTACCAGCCGATTACTGTACTAAAGCTCACTAGAGCTTTCTAAGGAGATTGCATTAGAGTTTGGTGCACTATTAAGCTCTTCAGCATTGGACAAGAATCTGAGAGCTAAGAGCAAGTCAAACATGTTTCTGATTGTGTTCAGTTTGTTGTAGCACAAGTTTACAGGTACAAATGAGTCACTGGGTCCCAACATTGATCCCTCTTTATTATTTCTAATGCAAGACTACAAGCAAAAATGTTTTTCTATGCACTAGTCAAATTTGATATTTTGGCCTGCTTTCATACTGTGTTGTAAATACACTTCAAAGTGTTTTTTTACTGCACTTTATCTATTCCTTTGTGTCTAACACACACACTTGTCCTAACTTTTTAATGTATGTAGATATAGAGGTTATGTTCAAGAACCAACTAAATATTTACTTTGTAAGATATTTAATAATGTTTCATAGCGATGAAATGATATTTTGGCCTGTCCCAAATGGTTACCTTAGCCCACACTGTCCTGCTTCTACACTTTGTTTAATTATGGACACCCCAGTGTTTTAGACTTCAGAGATTTGTGCGTGAGAATGCAACAAGACTTCCGCATAAAGTCTACAAGGTCTACAGGACCTTTGACATTTTAAAGGATGTTTGATTTCTGTGGAATCTGTTCTCATGTGTCTTATTTGTCATCTTCCAAAGATTTCTCTTCTTCTTTCATTTGTCCTTCAACTCTTTCCACATTTTTGCCTGTTTTTTGTAGCTCCAGCCTATTCTCAATTGCCAAGAAGCTTCACCAAAGAGTAGGGATGTAGCAATGCACACCCAGCCATTTTGGGTTTGCCAGCCATTCAAGTTGGTTAAGATGTTAAACGAATCAAGACACAATTGGGATTAGGGGTTTATATGAATGTATCTCTGAGGGGGAAAAATTAGATGGTATTATATTTATGTTAAAGTAGTGTTTATAAGCTTTGTTTAAAGCGGTATAAAAGGAAATGCTGTATCGCTGCTGTTCCATAAGTGCCACCTTCTGGCAGAGAGTGAATCTGCATTCTCATTCATCAGGTCTCCTGTTTTTGTTCAGTGTTTTATATATAATTCAGTTTTCATCATTTAGTTTTTGCTTCAAATTTCAAGATTGTACAGTCTAATTTAAATCAAAATCTTCTTTTATGGTGGAATTGTGGTTTGTGATGACTCACCCTCGCACCTGGTGACCCTGCAGCCCCATCAGGACCTCTCACTCCTCTCTCACCCTGGAGAAAAAGAAAGAACATTATAGAAGCGACACATTTCTTCAGATGACACTATGTGATGGGAATGGAAATATACTCACTGGCCCACCTCTTGGTCCGACTGGTCCCACCTCTCCCTGCTCGCCACGTTCCCCCTGAAATCAAAACATCAGAAGACTTTCATCCATCCACATAGTCCTGCAAGCTGTGCTGAACAAATGGATAACCGTGACTCACTGTTTTTCCATTATTTCCAATCAGACCTGCCACACCTGGATTACCAGTATTTCCCTGGAGCAAAGACAAAACAGGTTATCCTCCCTGTTAATGGACACTACAGATGCACAGCAAATAATAGGTACTGGAATAAGCCATTTGCTGGTAAGAAATAAACAATCAAAAAATGGGCATTGAAAAAATGTTGGCATCATTACTAAGATTCTTCAGAAATCATGATGACTGGTACTCAAGATTATTAATGTTAAAAGCTGCTTAATATTGTGCTGCTTTATATTTTTGTAGAAAACATGGTTAATTTTTTTCAGGATTTTTGATGCAAAAATCTTTACTGTCACTTGATTAATTTAATGCATCCTTGCTAAAAAAAAAAGGTATATATATATATATATATATATATAAAATCTTTCTGAAAATCTTAATGAACATTTTAAAATGTTTAAAGCAGGAATCTATCTTAGATATACCAAGATAACAAAACAAAAAAAGCACCCTTTTATGAGGATACACTCAATGATTCTCACTTAAATCACCTACTTTTACACCCATGTGACCTTTTGCTCCTGGAATGCCTGGCAAACCCTGAAGGAGAAGAAAGTATTAAAAATGCAAGCCATTCAAAGTAGATATCACGGTATATTAATTTCATATTGAACCGGCGTCAAAGCTCATACTCACTGGAAATCCCTGAAGTCCAGCCTCACCAGGTGAGCCAACTTTTCCAGGAAGACCCTAAAACAATATTCAGATTTTAAAAAATCGCTTCACCATATAAAGAGACAAACAGTGATGTCAATGATTTTTCTCTGCAGGCATGAATTCAAGTCATTACCTTCACTGCGGGCAGCCCTGGAATACCGTCACGAGCATCCACCCCAGGCAGACCCTACATCACAAAGAGACAATATATTATTCTATATTCTATAATACAATATAGAATAGCATTCATAAAACTGCCACACAGGTAACTTACAGTCTCTCCTTTCGGTCCAGGTAAACCCATAAGTCCCTGCAACCCCAGAGGACCCTAGAAAGAAGAAGCCACATTAGAAATCAAAATATTGCAAGCTTGTTGAGTCTGCTTGAGCTGTTATATGGCATGATAAATATAATGCATGTGTTGTTTTGTTGTTGGATGATAATCACCTGAGCTCCTTTTGGTCCAGTCTCACCTACTTTTCCTCTTTGACCCCGATCACCCTTTAAAAATTGAAAAACAATATAAATCTATATGTTGACTTGTAGGGTAAAAATCTGTCATTTTGATTTTGCCACTTACAGGAGCGCCCTGAATACCCTGAGGGCCCAGGTCGCCAACATTTCCACGGGATCCCTAAAGGAGAAGAGAATACATTTGGTCATTTCAAAATATATTGTTAGTGATTAAGATTTTGAAGATCTAGGGCTGGCTTTTGATGATTTTTGATGAGTTTCACAATTGGATTAGATTTAGATTCAGGAGCTTGCTCGATATCGGTTATTTTGGATATATCAGGTACAGTACAGGAAACAAAATCTCTCAATTAATGCTGTAAAATATACCTGAGAGTTACATACGACTATAATATTGAAGGTTCAAATTAACTGATTTGTATACAAACATAAATTACACAAGTTTTCATAATAATAAAGCAATAATACTAACTTAAATTATATTTCTACTCCAGATAATTTTTTTTAATATAAACATTTAAATCATGGCTATCATAAAAATTTGACAGATTTATTCCAACAAAAATGTATTATTGAGTAACAGTGAAAATTATTAAATTATGTTATATGGCGCATATATCTAGCAAAATTTCTTCATTTCACTTAATTTCTGACAATATTATCGATTGCACAGAAACTATTTGAACTGGACTGATTTGGACGATGACATCACTTGATCAATGATGAATCAATGAGTGTTTACTTTTGTCCTCTAGCATTATCGACACGCTACTTTTCCTGTTTAATTCTGTAATCTGCTTTGACACATTGTACATCAAATGCTATATTAATAAATGTGACTTCAGCAAATGGATCTGACTGTCACTCCACATTAAACACAGCACCAAAACGGGAATTATTGTTTGAAATTGGTAATAAAATGGACAGAATTTGAAATCTGAGACTTTGTTTTATATCAAAAGTAACAAAGCACATACCTTAATTGGATTTATTGGATGCGTGGCGAGCTACAATGTTGCGTTCATTAACCGGAAAAGGCTAGATTAATCGATTCTTTAGGATGTAAGAAAGCTTTTTCAACTTTAGACCCTCACCCTGTCTCCTTTAGGGCCCATCATCCCTGTGATTCCTCTGAGACCCTGTGGACCCTATAATAAGAAACCAAGCACACAAAGAGATGTTGCATGACAGCACTCTCACACCAGACACAAACAAATGACAGTAGAGAAGTAATGTCTTTTTTTACAGGAAGGCCTTGTGCTCCTGGATCTCCAGGTGCTCCCTGGTCTCCTTCTTCACCCTGTAACATGTAAGAGAAACACAACAAAATAACACACTCCGACTGGATCTTTGTTTAATTATTCTTACAATTATGTGCTGTGGACCTCAATTTAATACAACTGAGGTCCACCAAAGTTGATCTACGCTACTGTCACCTTATGTCCTTGCCTTCCTGGTTCACCTGATTCACCTTTGACACCTTTGTGGCCCTAAAGATGAACAAAGCACCAAATGAGCAATACTTATTTAAGGAATCATGAAAGTGTGAACTAAACATCATTTCAATCTTACCTTCATGCCTGGAAGACCCGTGTAACCATTCAGGCCAGAAGTACAGGCATTTGGACACTGAGAAACATAACAAAGACAGATCAATTTATCAACTTATGAGGTACGGGAAATAGTTCATACTATGTTTCATCTCAATTAAAACATTTACATGCCAACCAGTCATCAAGTGTGATGTTGTGGTGTTTGTTCACTTTTAGTTTTGAAAAAACATTAACAGCAGTTTAGCTAGAGGTCAAATACCTTTGTATTTATACCAAAAAAATGCTTCGTTTCTGAATGAAAATCTCAGATATTAACTAGCAATTCCATAGTAATCAACTATAATAGGAATGTTATTGAAAACATCGCTCAATTGTTGTCTACCAGATATAAGACTTGAGGATACATACCAGCTCCTTACCATCCCAGACTCCAGGAGGGCCCTGCGAATAGAAGTAATAAAGTTCAACAGTACTGTTTTCCAGCCATTTATGACTCCAGGATATCAGTGAATGATCATTACGATCTAAACATTACTTACTCTGGGTCCTGCCAGACCTGGATCACCAGGAGAACCTCTCGGTCCACGACTTCCCTTTACAGCGGAACCAGAGACAGATACTCCAATTTATTATTCATCTATTTGATTTTGATTTATTTTTCGAGATCTGTGTATGAAGGAATGATGTTACATACAGGAGGTCCAACTTTGCCCAGCTCTCCAGGTAACCCATCTTCCCCATCAGCACCCTTCAGTAGAAAGGAAAACAATTAAACAGTCTCCTGTTGTAAAACTAAAGATCTATGTACGTATAATGTCCCCTATTAAAAAGACTAATCCATAATCAAATGCACTCACAGCTTCACCATCCTCTCCAACACCCTGTAACAAAGTAACAGATGTGCAATGACTCCAAATTAGCGAGGAAAAAAAATCTAACAAAGTGTACAGCCTTGCAACATTACATTACAAAACACACTAGAAGATCATAGGCCTGAACTTTATTGAATGGCCTAATGCTTGCAGCAGCTCAAAGTGTCTACAACCATCTGGTCACTGTTTAAACAGATATATTTTTGCATAATAAGAAACATACTGGACAGAAAACATCCCTATTAAGATTATGTTATTACACATTTGTTGAAGAGAATTCGAAGCATTTACTCACAATGGCTCCCCTTTGTCCAGGCTCACCAGGTTCACCCTGAGAAGGAATAAATGTCAAACCACAGGATCTTTTAAGTGCACTTTAATGATTTAGAGATAATTTTTTTTTTTTTTTTAAATGAAGCATCACTAATACTACAATACAGCCATTCACAATAAAGACCTAATATATAAGTGAAATAATAAGTGGAACTTAATATTAAAGCTGTGTCCCAAATGACACACTATGCACTCATACACTATGTTCTCAACCATGTAGTGAATGAATTATATAATGTTATTTTCTCATTCATAATCGGAATCTGATAGCCCCTCCCCCTTCGTTACTGTGACAATTGAGTGCATGAAGTGTCCAACATTCCACACATTCATATTTTCGGTTAAGTGTATCATCTGGGTGTTAAAGGTGCAGTGAATTGTGAGTGTTAACACACTACTTACACTATTTATACTAGAATAGTGCATAAGTCTGAACTTACTTTTTGTCCAGGAGGGCCAACAGGGCCAGGGGCACCACGGGGTCCAGTCAAACCCTTAGAAAGACAAAACCATCTGTCAGCACGGGCTTCACTTTAACTGAATCCAGATCAAATTTCTGTTATTCTATTCACTGAACTGATCGCTGAACTAATGTTATTGTGATACAGCTTCAGAATTTCAGCTCATTATTTCATTTTGGTAATATTGTTTAAAAACTGTAGGAAATTAATTAACTGCTTCAGACACAGACACACTGATCAATCATAAATTACATTTACCAATCCCCTGACTTTGTCAAGTAGCAAACCCCGCCCACATGTTATCTAATGTATGTACAGCAGACCACTGTAGATACCTGTATTCAACACTTGAAGGAAAACAGGAAGCATATCTATATCTATAAGTGACATTTTTATATAACATTATGCATTCAGAATGCATTTTTTTTTACTTAACTTATTTGCATCAGTAATAATATAATTCAACCATTCATACAAAAAAGTTTTTTTTTTTTGTACAAATAATGCCAACATGATAGGCTCATAATGCTCATAATTAGATAGAGCTTCTTTTTTTCACAGTAATGTTTAAATAATAGGCTACTCTACAAAAATAAAAAATAAAAAAATCTAGGAAAAATATTTAGATGTCCTTTAAAGAAAATAAAGAAGATAATTTACTTTAGAAGCAAAAAAATAAATTCATTCATTCATGCTTTAAAAGAAATATTCATTCATGCTTTAAAATGAAAATATATTTGCCAGGGGTGTAAGAATTAATTCATGATATAATCTCTGAAAAGGAGTCTCTTAATATCTTAGATACCAGTTCTCGAGTAAATATATATGAACACAACACAAAAACAGTGATAAAGAAATGATTTGTGCTTTGATTAACTATAGCACTAGCTCAATTATAACGCTCAGGGGAGCCACAAAGCAGTCGGTGTGCTCAGCTCCCACAGCTCCATACTTGTACAAAAAGGCCTCTGTTTTCATCAGGAAGCCAATATTAGGCTCACTCTGCTTTTCTCTTTCCTCTCCTCTCCGGTTCTTTTTTCCATCCAGGAGCTTTTTTTTTTCACTCAGACCCCTCCAATGTAAACTACACTCACAGGCTCTGATGCTGCAAGTGTTACTTAGAAAAGAAAAGCTGATTTTATCTCGGTTTCTAGACCTTTACAAAAATAAAGAACAAGACTCACATCCGCTCCTGGTTTTCCTTGGAAGCCCATTTAATCCATCCTTCCCATTGTCCCCATCAAGGCCCTAAAGAAATTATCAGATTAATGGACTGTTGCACATCATTTCAGCTATGCAGAGCTTATTTATGTCATGAAAAAAGACAAATACTTACTGGGGGGCCATCTGGGCCAGGGCCAGGTCCCCTCTCACCCTGAAATCATACGAAATACTAATTAAATAACTCAAATACGAGTTGTTATTCAAGGCTACAAGAATATGCCATACTGTAAACTGAGAAATCAGAAAATCTCTGATAGATAGATAGATAGATAGATAGATAGATAGATAGATAGATAGATAGATAGATAGATAGATAGATAGATAGATAGATAGATAGATAGATAGATAGATAGTGACTCACATCAATGCCGTCAACACCAGAAAACCCAGGAAGCCCTGGAGGTCCAGGTAGTCCTTTGGGACCAACTGGCCCCCTCTAAAAAAAATACAACAATAATAACAGAAATGCATTTACAGAAAAAAAACTCTGCTTGCTCAATCCCAATAGTTTAGCCTTCAGAACAATGCAGTCTTTGTAGGTGTGACTGATGCTGTGGTTAGATGCTTATCCTGGGAAAGTGATAACAGCTGTGCACACCTGGACCATTTTACCCAAAATACCTTCCATATGTCAAGAAATGCGCCAGCTCTCAGATGCATGCAGACTCATATACACTTAATGAAGAAACTTGGCATTAAGAAATAGTGCATATGTGACAAAACAAAAACAAATCTTTGGTGCTTTAGTGGCTTATATGTTCTTTAATAATGTCACATCAAAACACATTATTTTTTTGTCTATATATTTTTTATGTTTTGTCTCTATTTTTTATCATCAAGATATTTTAAAAACCATTGAGTTACACGGTCCATCTCTAGTGCAGAAAAAAAAGTCATTGTTTCCTACCTGTGCTGAGATGATGAGGACTAACTGCAGTAAAATCAGCAGCAGAGCCCCGGCGTGCGCCATAGTCAATCTGATGGCTTGAAGGAGGCAAAATAGTCCTTTTTAGGAGATTTGTTGGGGTCCACGGGTTTTCGGTCAATATTCCCCAACTAAACCTCCACACCATCTAGCAGTCTCTCGATGTTGTAATAAAAAGTTATTTTTATTCATGAGCTGCGCTGGGAACTGGAAGGTGATTGGATAAGAGTATAATGTTTGCGTAAAATGGGCGTGGCTCAGGCTCTGGATACCTGCTGTGGGTACCGCACGTAAACAATACATCCTATTAATGTAGGGTCATATTTAAAGCTGATTCAGTGTTAGTAAATACATTTTTTTAATACATTTTATTTATTTATTTTTGCCAGGCTGTTAGTAAGGTACAGCTTCGTACAAAAAATAAATATGGTAAAAACAGCTAAATTCCCTTGTAACTATAATAATGTTTTATCATTTTTTAAATGTTTTTTATAATTAAAATTTATTTTACATTTTAATTTTATCCATATGGAACATGGCGAACTGTTATTTGAAGAGAAATTAAAAGATGAAGATGAAAAGCTACTTAAACTGTTTAAACGAGATCTCGTGTGTTATAACAGATTTCAATGTTTATTTGCCAGGGACAGTAATCGCCTAAACTAATGTGTATGTATGTATTATTGAATTATTATTCAATCAATAAATAATCGGTAGACGGCACAAAAAAAAAAGAAAAAAAGAAAAAGAAAAGTCTCCCATACGCCAGAGGGCGCTTTAAGCCGTTGATGACGCGGTTCTTACTCTTGTGTCTTTGTATTTTGAAAATAGAAACCGACGCTGTTGTCCTGGTACTGACAACAGTTACCAAACTGACCATTTAAAGGTGAGGAAAAAAATCTTCCTTAATGTTTTCGTTTTATATGTGTCGACAACAGCCTTCTACACTATAACCGTTGCATTCCGTGAGGAATAAATATTTATCGAGATTTGTTTACACTTAACAGATTGACGTTTTCTCTTGAGGAATAATACGTAACGTTATTTTACTGATACCGTTTATTTTGTCAATACAAGATGGAGAGTCTAGACTTTTCTGAGGAGGAGATCCAGCAGCAGTTGGCTGCTCTTGATACAGAAATATTCCCAAACAAAGACTGCGGGAATTCAAGAGAGGTGGGATAATATTTTGAAACCGTTTCAGCTTAATCGGTGCATTCATGTAGCATTTTATTTTCATGTGAGGTCACATAGGTTGCCCTAAAGTTGTGCTCTCCTGTTTTAAACCCCCATCAGATCTAGATCAGCTGATTCTTCATGAAAAGTCAAAGAGCCACAGCTCCACTGACTGGACTTCTCCAACATCTCACAGCAGCTCCAGCAGAAGTCCACCTGCTCTTATTAAAGAAAAGGGTGAGCATCACTCCTGCTTCGTGCATTTATGAACATGCTTAACTGACATACTTCTAAATACGGTATGTGTTTCTTCCTCAGTTCAGTTGAACCACATCGGCCTCTTTAACACCAGCTCAGCAGGGAAACACAAAGAGGTATGAGTTTTATGCACCTTAAACACATAATAATTTATGACAATGTGCCCAAAATGTATGTTTTCCATTCCTAGATTTTCTCCTCCACGTTTAATGAGGACTATCATGGAGACTACTATGATTCATATTCAAGGCACACAGTTGCTCAAAGACCAGCTCGGCCCTCCACGGCACCCAACAGGCTGGAGACAGAGACAGGGCCTCCTGAAATATTTCACTCAGTTTTGGATGGTAGTGAGACAACGAGTCCCGACAGAGAACATCAGGTTCATTTAAAGCCTATGATTAAAAGGAAAGTGTTAAGGTATGGGCCCACAAATACATTTCTTCATTTGATAGTTGAGGAGTACAAAATCATCATCCATGCAATAAACATGCAAACAGACATCATTACCTGAAATCTCATTGTATAGGAAGCATCAAGGTCGGTCTCAAGTCTGTGATGAGTCCACGCACAGTGAAGATTCTGGTAAGTCCTGTGGTTATGTTTTATGATAATGTTGATAATGGAATAGTAATAAACATCTTATATAAATGCTGCAATGTTTATACTGGATACTGCTAACCATTAAAAAAATATAATGTGAAATAAAATGTATCACGCAAAAGTAGCATGCTGCGTCATTTTTATATAATGTCATCATAATGCATCTACAGAACCAATTTTGTAGGCCATTCTATGTATACAGAAAAACTGCATGTTGTGCACAATATACTCTACATCTCAAAGACTTAATTCGGCTGCATTTTACCTCTTTTTTTGATAAAATTCTATAAAAACGGTAATATTGGGATATATTTTTTGTTTAAAATGACATGTTACTTATTTAATGTTAAAAAATTGATTTTTCAGCATCATTGCACTATTCTTCAGTGTCACATGATCCTTCAGAAATAATTATGTTATGCTAATTTGGTGGTCAAATAACCATAATGTTGAAAACAGTTGTACAGCTTCATACTTCTATGGAAACAATTTAGATTCTCTGAATAAAATATAAAGGATTGATTTTATTTAAAAAATAATTGATTCAAAATTTGAACAGTAGAATTCATATTATATTCTGAAATGAGGTATGGTAGTGTTCTTTTCTGAACATAGCCATGCATTGTATTTACATGCAGTGAAACCTCCTATACACCAGTTGGCGCAATTAGCTGGATGATCCCAGTACAGTTCTTACCAGTAATCTTCTTAGTTACAGTCCCCCTCCCTCTCAGCCATCTGCATCGGCTCAGAAGTTCATTTTCTAACTGAGGGCTATAGAAGAGATCTGTTCATCTACGTCAGGATGTATAAAGCTTTTGACAGCCGTTGGGAAAATGAAAGCAAGGACGATGAAGGATCACTGTCCTCTTCCTCCTTCTGGACGGATCAGGAAAGTGAAGGGGAAGACAGGGACTGTGTTAAGAAAGAAAACAGAGCGAATGAGAGAAAGCCTGAAGAAGACCGTAAGGATGTCAAAGAAAGCTTTTAATGGGAGGTGATCTAAAGAAGAGGGTGAAGGAGAATGAGACGGAGAAGGGGAAATATCCTGAGGAAGATGAGCGAGAAGTAGAGAGAGAATGTTTCATAGATGAGGAAAATAAAAACGGCATAGAGATGACAAGAACAAGGCAAGAAGAGGAGGAAGAAAGTGAAGAGGAGGAGGAGGAGGAAGAAAGTGAAGAGGAGGAGGAGGAGGAAGAAAGTGGAGAGGAGGAGGAGGAGGAAGAAAGTGAAGAGGAGGAGGAGGAAAGTCAGGAGGAGGAAAGTGGAGAGGATGAGGGAGAAAGTGGAAAGGAGGATAATGAAAGTGGAGAGGAGGAAGCAGGAAGTCGAGATGAGAAAGAAGAGCTGTGTGAACAACAGACAGGAAATGAAAAGGAGGAAGAGGAGGATGCAGAAGAAAGTAAAGAGGAGATAAAAGGAAAAGAGCTTGAAGACAAAGAAGAATTTGAGCTGTGTGAACAGGGGGAAGGGAATAAAAAGGAAGAGGAAGAGTCTGAAGAAAGTGAGGAGGAAGAGGATAGGAGTGAGAAGAAGGAAAACGCTGAGGAATATTAAAGAGACAAAAGCGCTAAGTGATGATTCAGAGGGCGAGGAAGATCAGGAGAGTTTAGAAGAAGCAGTCTATTTCAAAAGAAGACTCAAAGTGTCCAGGTGAATTATCAGAGTGTGAGGAAAAGAAAGAGAGCTTCACCAAGCAAGAGAACACAAGAGGAGGTGGAGAGGAAAATAGACATTGTTCAGGGGAACAGGAGGAAGATGTGTGAAGGCACTGAGGAAAAAAATAAATGGCTGTAAATCTTTGGTGAAAGAAGAGAGAACAAGAAATTCTGAGAGCGAGGGATCAGAAGAATAGCAAACAGAGAGCACCTAACAATGAGGAAGTAAGAGCAAAAAGACAGTAGCAGCGGAAAAAAGCGATGAGAGGAATTGTGGAAATGGAATTTGACGAAGAGATTGAGATTGGAAAGAGCACGCCTGGAGCAGATGAATGTGATAACTGGATGTGAAGAAGTGAAACTCTGTGAAGAGGATGATGAAGTATCAAAAGGAGGCAGTGAGGAAGAAGAGGAGAGCGGAGTGGTTTTTCAAGAACCTGTGGAGGAGAAGAAGGCTTGCGATGAGGACAGGAAGTCATCGGGCAAGTGATGATGACTATGTAACAATAGCCAGTGGCCATTCACAGAAAGAAGAGGAAGAGAATGATAAACATGATGTCTGCTTGGGAGCAAGAGTGGGGTGATGAACAGCAGACGAAGGAAACTAGAGACATTTATGTTGAGGATTTTCATGAAAGTCTGGGCAGCCCTGCGGCAAGCGTGTTAACTTCTGGTTACGGCACATACAGACCAGACTTCGCCTAAAGACGGAAGACCCAGAGGAAGTGGATTATAGAGACGACTGCACACTGGGTGGATTAGAAGAAGAGAGCCAATCAGTCTTAGATGCTGGTGATTACGAGGCTGACAGCAGTCCGGCGTGGTTCAGAGAAACATCTGATGGACGAGCTCCTGCTGAATCACCGGATGCTAGTCGCGATGTAACCGTCTGCACTGATGAAGATGATGTCCGCCGGTCTCCTGATCAAACCGAGCAGCACCAGAGTCCCACAGAGAATGACTCTGGAACTGGAGGCCTCTGAGAATGTGTTGTATATCAGTGACGGCTGGGACAGTCTTGACCACCCCTTTAAATTTGAGGCACAGGAGAGGCATAGTTCAAAAGAGACCCGAGGAGAAACAGTACGATGATGATTATGATGACAGCAAGAAGAGAAGAAAGGAGAAAAGAGTCCGAGCTCATACTGGCTGCCTCGGTGTGTTACACTGCTTAAAGGAAATTAATTATTTTGTAGTTTTTAGGTATGGCTCTGGAGGAAACATCTGTATTTATCTTTTATCCAGTGCATAAGAAATATATATATATCATTTTTTATTTACTATCAAAAAGTGTGGGTTTGGTAAAATTTTAATTTTAAAGTAGTCTTGTTTTATTGTTTTAAAGTCTCTTATATTTGTCTCTTATCATTTACATTGGCCAACAATACAGGTGAATAATAAAAAAATTAAAAATGTAAATGTTTTCATATATTTGAAACTCAAAAACAGAATTTTCATCATCATAACTATAGTCTTTAGCATCATATGGTCATTCAGAAATCAGAATATATTTAAAGGAACAGCATTCATTTGAAATAGAAATCATTATAGACATATTATTGATTTGGTATGTTTAAGACGTGTTAATCATAGACTTTTTTTTTTATAGGTACAGTCAGTGAGCTGGAGGAGCGTTTGGACCGAATGCGGATTGGTGCATCTCGTGTGCACTACGACTCGGAGAGTGAAGCAGGCGGGAGCTATACGGACAGATCCAGCTCCGTGACGGAGGAACCACCGAGTGCTTTCCAAGAATACATCAAAGGCATGGTCAGTACAGACACTTTCACACAGACCAGTCTTAAACCGTTTTGAGTTTAAACATGCATGTATCCATTCCACAGACACGATCACACAGTGAAAGTGATATCCGACCACGTCCAAAGTCATGTAAGTCACATTTTCAAGTCTAGTTTCAGTTGATGCCTGTTTCTTTGATCTTGGGTTGTCAGTTAACATGCTTCTTCTCTTCACAGTATACGGCCAATGTTTGATCATCCTCACACAAGAACTTGAAGAAAACTGATCCAGTGGCAAAGTATGGCATACTTCTGTATTAATATATATCCTTCATAAAAATAAATAATTTAGGACTCTGATCTTCTTGTTGTTCTGAATGTATTTGGATGTTTACCTTCATCAGGTATTTCCAGTATAAGCAGGACTGGGAGATGTTTAAACCTCCAGGAGAGAAGAGCAGGAAGGAGCTGCACTGGGCCATCAGGGTATCGTATATCATGTTGCTAACTCAACAGCCAGTGCTCTGATCATCATCCAATCTGTCTGGAATGACATGAAGAAACTGAGAAAGACTCAATCCAAAAGAACTGTTGAAACGTCTCCTAGATGCTTCAAGAAGCCTTTCTGCGAAGCTCCCTGAAAACTATGCACAAGCCTTATCTAGGAAAAGAACTGTTTTAAAACAAAGGGTGGCCACACCAAAAGTTGATTTGATTTAATTAACAGAAGTTAATTGATAAATATAATCTATTTATGACATTATTTCTGAAATCATCTTTACTGTAACTTTGCAGGTGGGTTTCTTAAAGCATCTTGAAGACGTTGTCACAGTTCTTCTGGATTGAGTCTGTCTCAGTTTGTTCTGTTTCTTCATGTTATTTCAGACAGACTAATGATGATCAGATCAGATCTCTGTGTGGGGCACTGACTCATTGTGCGAACAAAAATCTTACTGGATTATTACATTTAATGGCTAAATTAATGTTTTGAAATGTAAACTGATATTTCCTATTGACACACTACAGCTAAAGATAGAAATAACAGACATAAAACCATTTTTTGGTTGGTGATCAATGGCCTACTTTTGCACAGTAGCATATATGTATATATATTATAAAGTTATATAAATCATAGTTTGATTACTTTTAATTAAAAAAATATAATTTTGTTTTTATCTTCAGGAACAACTTATGTATCAGCCTCCACCAGTAAGTTTCATTATATATTTAAAAAAAGTATATAATTTTTCCTAGATTCTCTTATTCTGAGTGCTTTTTCTTGTCTCTATAGACGAGACCTCAGAAGACGTACATCCCCCAACAATTATGTGGTTCCAACAGAGAAGAAGCGATCTGCACTAAGATGGAGATCCGTCATGATTTAGCACATGGCATTATCCCTCCAAAAATCTCCTATCCCTAAAACAGAGAATCTTCCACCTATGCCTTATCTTTTATATATGCTTAATGCTATTATTTATTCATGATGTTGATTTTTTTTACACTATTGTGCATGTGAAATGAGACCTCAAGATCATTGTTTTTATGAAATAAACATTTTAATAGGTTGAAGTGCATGCTTGTGTTCATTTTGGCAGGAATATTATTACAATTTAAAATTACGGTTTCTATTTTAAATATAAGCAAAGCTGAATTTTCAGCATAATTACTGGAGTCTAATGGTTAATGAAACTATGTAGTGCATCTGCAGCATTGTTGCCAAGTTTCACTAAAGGAAATAAATTATTTAAGAAAAAGCAAAAAATAGTAAAAAGTAGTAAACCTTTCTGGGAAAACAAGGCCAAAATAAGTGACACCTGCACATAGAAAAGCAGCGTTTAGTTGGAAAAGCTCGTAGTTTGCATGAAAACCGGCACAAGGGTGCTTATAAAGTCAGATTTGGCAATTCAATGTAGTACGACACAGAGTCAAAGTTAAATCTATAAAGTTAATTTACATTGAATGAAAATAAAGCATAAAAAGAGCCCGTTCCTAAAATTTTAAAATAGGCCATACACAAAAACATAAAGACATTACAGAATGAAATGGGTGTAAATTATTATTATTATTTATTTTATAATTTGTTTAACTTACAAATTTGTGAATGAAGTGCTACAGGTATTACTCACATTCTAAAACAATTTAAAAATGGAAATCCCATCTTGTTATTTGCAAAATAAAAAGAACTGAACACAATTATAAGTAATGCTGGACACAGAGCACTTTTCAAAAATAAGTGATTATTTTATTTGTATCTTACAACTACAGATGCAGAAGATTCATTGCTGCTTATTAGTCGACAGACTCTTCTTCACAACAGGCACAGCCATACGACCTTTGTGTGATTGCATAGTGCAGTTTAAAACCTAAGAATTCACATCCTCAACTCAGTAAAAGACAAACAAATGCACCACACAACCTTTTTTTAAACTCCACCAATAAATGTAAACTTGTGTTCGAAAAATCAAGTGCTATCAATTGTTATTGATAATGACTATTTGACAAACAAATGTATAATTTGCATATTAAAATTTGGATGAATTCGACATACTCCCTACAGAGTTTTGATGGTGCAACTCAGAAAATTACAACAAAAACTCCAGGCAAAAGCACTTCTAGTTCTTTGTCAAATGATGAAAAAACTGCTAATATGATCTAAATGAGAAAG